>NC_050444.1:23208180-23431705 GCF_903995425.1 Onychomys torridus | reverse complement strand
TGTGTGTGATCTGTATAACATTTCTATATGCTGACACATGACTTGGTATATTAATTTGTTTGCAAATCTATCCATATAAATGGGCAGAAAGATATCTAAGCAAATAGCAAGCAAGCTGGAAGACAGACTGACAAATGATAGATAACATACTATCCTTTAAAAGATAAAGTTATTTTTCACCCTTAGGAGCCTAATGCACATTTCAGCTTTTATCTTGTTTACTAATTTCAACTCACAAACATACTACAATATATTCTTTTTGCATCAGGTTTGTTGGCATATAATTTGACCACACTACATACTATTTTAAAATATGCAATTCATTCTTATTCAGAATTTCACATGCATTTTAACTTCATTCAAATTTCCAACAATTTTATTCCATGAAAAAAAAAATATAGAGATGACTCAGCATTTAGGTTTAGCAGGAATCTTAAAAGTTCTTATTAATAAAATCAAACCTGAGGCCAGTAATTGGGGTGAATGCTGGAAGATCAGAGAGACAGAACAAGCCACAGCTTCCTCACCTTGCCAATTCCTCAGCTGATCCTGTCTCCTCAGACCTCTGAGTCCTCATCCAGAATGATTCTCAGCTGAACTGCTGCTCCAAAGCCTGAAAGTTTAACCAGCCAAATGCTTCTAGTTTCTGATCTTCATGCTTTATATCTTTCTGCTTTCTGCCATCACTCCCTGGGATTAAAGGCTCACTTTCTGAGATTAAAGGTGTATGTAACCAAGCCTGGCTGTTTCCAATGTGGCCTTGAACTCACAGAGATCCAGAGGTATTTCTGCCTCTGGAATGCTAGGATTAAAGGTGTGTGCTACCACTGACTATCCTCTATGTTTAATATTGTGACCGTCCTGTTCTCTGACCCCAGACAAGTTTATTAGCATGCACAGTATTTCAGGGAACACAATACCACCACATTTAGGATTACTGGCTGTTCTAGAAGAAGAACAAGAATTTATCTCCAGCTTCACTCACATGGTGGCTCACAACACTCTGTAACTCTAAGGGATCCAATCCCTTCTTCTGGTCTCCCTAGTCTGTGTTCATACATAGTGCACATACATACATGCAAGTAAAAAAAGTTATCTACCAGGTCCTTACTTACTTTCATGCTTTTTGCACTGAGCATCCTGTAAGCAAAAGAAATGTCTCTATAGAGTTCTAGGCATATTCTATAAATGGAATCATATAACATTCTATCCTTGTTGTTTCTGAATTCTTTTACTTAGTATAAAAAATTAGTATATATATATATATATATATATATATATATATGTATGTATATATATATCACCTACTATATAATTGGCAAATAATTATTCATTTTAGAAATGTATCACATTTAACTTACCCAATAATAAATTGTGACTATTTGGATTTTTAGATTGTGTCAACTTTTTGACTATTTAAGATCATGATGCAGTTATACTAATTAGTTATACTAATTACTGAGTTATTTTCATCATAAATTGACAACTCAAGATTCTGAGCATTGAAAGAGAGAGAGGGGTGCTTTATTTCAGCCAAGAAACAAGGTTTGAAGCTCAAAGAACTTTGTGAAATGTTCCAAAGGACCAATTGGAAATAGTGTATACCACCCTTTGACATTTAATATCTGGGTCCAGTCATGTTGCAAGACAAACTGGAAATTACCTTCTAGCTGTGTGTCCTAAAAGTACGGGCAGATATACATCATGGCGGCTGTCTATCAGTTCATTAAAACTCATACTAGCTACCAGGTGCAGTGGTGTACGCTTTTAATTTCAGCACTAGGGAGGGGAAGACAGGTGGATCTCTGAATTTGAGGTCAGCTTTATCTGTAGAAGGAATTCCAGGACAGCCAGATCTACACAGAGACATCCTGTCTCAAAAAGAAAATGAACAAACAACAATAATGTTAATTAACTAACCACCATATACTAGCAAAATAATGAAAATGCTGTCCAAGAAATTTCCTCATCATAGTCATGTAAGCACACATTGATGATATTCAGTTTACATATGTCACCAGTCTTTATAATAGCTTTAGGAGTTAGATACCAACATTCTCTTGTTGTAGATATGATTCTGGGGGCTAGTGTAATTAAATACAGAGTATAAGAGCGAAATAGATAGTGGGTGGCAAGCGTGAGATACACAAGTTCCAAACTGATATGGCGTTTTTCAAAACTAGTGGTGGTCGGTCAGAAACACAGGAGTAAGTCAGAATGAAGAAAAGGCAGATAAAATCAAAGGACACCAGTGCTATATTTGGTATGTTTCCACTAAAGCATCGCTTGTTGCTTACTACTCTAAATTTAATTTTAACTAAGTGCCCTGTATTTATTAAATCTGACAATCAGACAAATAAGAACAATGAGTGAGAGAAAAAAGGTCTATCCACCAGGCACTAAACTTTTAAATTAACATTTGGAGGTTTGTCAACTTTTAATGCTTAGCACTGTGATGTAACTAAATCTAACAATCTGCAAATGGAAAAAGCCATACAATAATTACCTCTTGATTACATGATGGGGAATGCAGGCATGATTTCCCTAAGGGGCACGTTTATAGGATAGATATCATGCCTACTAATCACTAGGTCATGTGTTACTTCTTACAAATGAAATTGGAAACATTTTAACATACTAAATGTATATCAGAACAAACTCATTTTTATCGAGTTTTCAGTCATCTAAATATAATCTACACTATTTATTAAATAGATTGTTCAAAACAACTGTTTGCATCACTTGAACTCACTATTGCTCTGATTTTACTTAGGATTATGGGATGAATGAGTGCCAATTAGCATCAATGTTGACGATTCTCTATAATGTGTTTATTTACCCTGAGACTTGACAGTATGGATAACAGGGAGATGCCCCTTAAGCTGACTCCAGGACAACAAAAATAAGACTGCCTCTGACACCGGGAGGGGTCTGTCAGTGGCCACTTCATTTAAGCTTTGGAATTCTGGCACTGCATAAGATGAGAAGTACCGCAGAGTTCAGGTAGTATTGCTTTACATGCTAAAACTCTATAATCCAGTTAAAGCAATTCTGTATGTTAATGACAGACATTAAAGCTGATGACATTTTTGCCCAAGAAAATTACTGTTGCATCTCTTCCTCCTTCCCTGCTCTCCTGCATTATACCTAAACTGTTAGCTGGTAACACATTATGAACTCCACACAGCAGAAAGGAATCCTGGCACATTTACATCAAAGATGTGTACTTATTCTTTTAGATCTCAAATTCACTTTTTATAAAGTTATTAAGAATTAAATATGTTCCATGAAGTGAACTTTTTAATATTTCAGTTTTTGGTCTAGAGTCTCTTTTTATATTTAATGATTCGATCATAGAGAACAAATGGTATATTATCAGTTTGATGAGAAAAAACACACAGAAAACATGGTCAAGTGCCAGAATCTCATAATCTTCCAGTATTACAATCTGTGGTAAATATAATGAGCATTAGTTTTTTAGAGTAAACATTATTTTCACTTAAAATTATAATAATGTTCTCTGAGTAACTGCTACATGCCAGACATAGGCTGGGCAAGTGTCAAACATGACAATGTATCCATTTCACATTTGGAAGTATTAAATTTCCTTTTTGTTGTGTTAGGTGAAAGAAGTTCTGTGGTGTGATTTTAATGATCTGCATGGGAGAAGCAGCGGGGTTAGCTGCAAATGCAAAGCTGACTTGACCTCATGAACAACGATTAGGGTTTTGTTGTTGTTTTTTCCGGGGGTGGGGGTTGAAACAGGGTTTCTCTGTGTAGTTTTAGTGCCTGTCTTGGAACTCGCTGTGTAGACCAGGCTGGCCTTGAACTCACAGAGATCCACCTGGCTCTGCCTCAGAATGATGGGATTAAAGGTGTGCGCCACCACTGGACTTTTAAGGATTAGTTTCTAAACACTGTATTCTTCAGTGTTATCCCTTGTCAAAGGGGATCCATTACAGTAGTGACTGCATAATTTCTAAGAATAATTAAATGATTTAATCAGTATTAAATACTTGATTCAGTGTCATGTACGAGAAACACAAAACATAAATTCTCATTCTTATCATTTCCTTTTTCAGAATTCCTTTACCATTTTAGTCTTTAGATTATTAAAGCAAAAATATAAACAATAAACCAGTTATGATAAAAAGACACAGCAGGGTGGTGGTGGTACATGCCTTTAATCCCAGGATTCAGAAGGTAGAAGCAGGCAGATCTCTGTGATTTTTGAGGCCAGGATTGTCTACAAAGCATGTTCCAGGACAGCTATTACACACAGAACCCCTGTCTCTAAACAAAGTGCTAGCAATAATTATTCCAATATTTGTTATCACACTCATTCTTGAGAGACAACATAGTACTGGAAAAAGTCTCCATCCCATCAATGGGGCGGAAGCCCACGAAGCAGATCCTTCAGATCAGCTCATCCCTTGTTTCCTAATCTCTATTCCCTTGTTTCCACTTTTTGGTGGTTCAGTTTGAAGCATTTCACAATTCTGTTTCAGACCTCTGTTGCTATTCCTTCTCTTTTAACCAGATAAACTAACATTATCATTATATAGAAAAAAAAAACAAAAAAAAAAACCTCCCTTTATCCTTATTTTGCTCTTCAGAAGAAGCTGATCAGCTCAAGTACACTGAAAGTGTCTGCAAGTTACGTTTGCAAGTACTTGTGACTGCCCTACCTTCCTAAGGGTTAAAGGGGAGGTTATCTGTGTAAATCTCATAGCATATTTTAGGCACATAGGAATAACTGTTTATTATGTTTTGTTTTGTTTTTTTCCATTTCAAACAGTAGGTGTAACCTCAACAGGAAGTTATTTGCTTACTTTTCCTTCCATAAAAGGGTTTGCCTTTGAAACTAAGGCATTGTTCCAACTGTTGAAATTGATACTTTTTTATTTAATGTCCAAAAGTTATTCATAAAATGATTAATTAAAAGTAAGGTATCACAGCCAGACTCTTGCGCTCAAGCTCGGCTCCACCATTGCCACTTGAAAACGGTATTGGTGTTGTGTAGACATTTAAATGTACCTATAAAAGGTACCTCTAATAAAACAAAGTATATGTAAGATACATATATGTGTTTGACGTAGGATAAGCAATTACAATTTCTTGCCTACTGTTAGTTTTATAGCATTTAAACTTTACTCTGCCTTTCTGAGGGTATTTAAATTTGATACTATGTGCCAAAATCACATTTTAGGTACAATGGCAATAAAATGCATTTCTTACTGTCCAGAGAAGAGTATACAGCAACAAAATTAAAAGACACAAAAGGCAGAATAAACTGTGTTAGGAAGGATGGGGATGTCTGGTTGCCTGAGCAGATCTGATTCAATGTGGAAAATCAGGGAAGTATGAGTTCTACAATTGTTTCTGTGCTCCTGGAGTATTTTTCTTTTCTTTTCTTTTTTCAGACAGAGTTTCTCTGTGTAGTTTTGGTGCCTATCCTGGATCTTGCTCTGTAGACCAGGCTGGCCTTAAACTCACAGAGATCTGCCTGGTTCTGCCTCCAAGTGCTGGGATTAAAGGCATGTGCCACCACCACCCAGCCTCTTTTTTTTTAAGCTGTTATTTTTATGTATATTTTAAATTTATTCTTTAAAAAAGTTTCTTTTTTCATTTCATATACTAATCTCAGTTCCCCCTCCCTCCCCTTCTCCTTCAACCCCTTCACCTCCCACCTACCTCCCCCCATCCACTCCATAGAGAGGGAAAGGCCTCCTTTGGGGAGTCAACAAAGTCTGGCATACTAAGTTGAGGCATGGAGTATTTTTCTAATTATGCTGATACAGTCTCTGAGAATCACAGAAGCCATCACACTGTCTGCGACCATCATCTGTTCACTTTGACCTCCCTTCTTAAATAGATCCTAGAATGTCACTTGTTAAGTGACATAGCTGCTCAAAAGGAATATTCTTGAGAGTCATGATGGTGCTCACTTCGTAAAATGATGTTAGCATTTGGAATCCTGAAGTCCAGTTTAGATTTCTCTCATAACTTCCTAATTATAGGTTCTTTCCCCTTCAATGTCAGCCTTTACATTAATGAAAACACTACTCTGTAATCTATTTCAAATAACGTTTAGGTTAAAAGCAATTAGGTAGCTATGCTCTTTGCTCTATAGAGAGAAAATAGATTTAGACATGCTAGCAAAGCTTCATTGTTGAGGGTCAGCATAGCTGAACTCTCCCAATACTAGCTGATGCAAGGAGTGGACCATGAGTGGGGCCATGTAGCTCAAAGTTAAAGCTGCTTGACCTGAAATTCCAAGGAGGTCTCAGTAATTGGCAAATGGACCAAGAGGTTAGGAAAGCAGAGTCCTACAGTCTGTAGAGGAGAGACAGCAAGTTCCAACAAAGGCAAGAAATGAGCCGAAACAAAAAGAAAATAATGTGGATACTAACAGTGGGCGTCCCCAAACATGTTGTAATTAAAAATGCATTGTCAAAGTCACTTGCTGATAGATAAGAATCTGATCATTTAAGGCAACTGCTATCAGGCTCTAGGAATTAAAAAAAAATAGTTAAATATTAGAACTCCTTCAATTTTCTTTGTATATTGTACAATACTTTACAAATTTTAAAGAAATAATTTATACAAATATGTATTTATGTCTTTATTATTTACATGTGAATATAAATCTGCACAGTTAGAAGCACGCTCGCTAGAAACATAGCTATGCTGCTGACTAGACACTACATTTTTCCTGAGAGTTAAAATGAAATGTTCTCTCAACTTATTCTATGTTGCTAACCAAATTTTCTACATATTGGAATGTTTTGAATACCAATAGATATTTCATTTTAGCTGGGAATTCTAACATAATTACATATATATATATATATATATATATTATATATTTGTGTGTGTGTGTGTGTGTGTGTGTGTGTGTGCTATAGATTTTAGCCGCTGGGAATTCTAACATAATTACACACATATATATACATACATACATACATACATATATATGTATATGTATGTATGTATGTATATATATGTATATATATGTATGTATGTATATATATATGTATGTGTGTGTGTGTGTGTGTGTGTGTGTGTGTGTGTGTGTGTGTATGTGCTATAGATTTTAGCTGCTGGCGTATTTTGCTATTTAGAACTTTATCCTTCTCTTTGTGATATAATGAGAAAGGTTTCTGCTTGTTAACTCTCCCATTACAGAATACTAGTTTTATTGTATAAAGTGATACCAGACTTTTTGGATAAAGTAGAAAATTCTAAATAAGCAGTAATAAAAATGAATATTGTTTAATTATTATGTGGCGAGGGGACTTTTGGGGGGGTCTAGTCTGTTTGGTGTTCTATAGGCTTCTTGTATCTTCATAGGCATTTCCTTCTTTAAGTTGGGAAAGTTTTCTTCTATGATCTTATTAAATATATTTTCTGTGCCTTTGAGTTGGTATTCTTCTCCTTCCTCTATCCCTATTATTCATAGGTTTGGTCTTTTCATGGTGTCACAAATTTCTTGGACATTTTGGGTCATGACTTTGTTGGTTTTAGTGTTTTCTTTGACTGATGAATCTATTTCTTCTACTCTATCTTCAACACCAGAGATCCTCTCTTCCATCTCTTGCATTCTGTTCGTTATACTTGCCTCTGAAGTTCCTGCTTGTTTACTCAGATTTTCTATTTCCAACATTCCTTCTGCTAGTGTCTTCTTTATTTTTTCTATTTCCCTCTTCAGGTTTTGGATTGTCTCCCTTGCTTTTTCATGATTTTCATTCAAGGATTTATTGTTTTCTTCTGCTTTAATTGTTCTTTCCTCTGGTTTTTTATAGCGTTCTTCCCATTTTTTGTTTGTCTGTTCCTCTACTTTATTTTTGATTTCTTCTATATAAGGCTCTAGGTTTAAATGAATCCCCAGGGGTGCCTTGATCCTGGAGGACATGGGAATGGAGGGGAGGGGCTGAGAGGAAGGGGGTGGGGGCGGGAGGGGGGAGGACAGGGGAACCCTGGCTGATGTATAAAATTTAAAACACATAATAATAAAGAAAAAATTATTTAAAAAATGAATATTGTTTGCATGTTCATGAGAAAAACTTTCTCAAAATCTTAGTCTGCTTATATTTATTATTTCCTTATAATAATTTTGCTGGTAATAACATTTTAAACTGGTAAAAATTATTGAAAATTAAATTTATTTGTTAATATATGTTTTTATATAAATAGTATTGTCTTGAAGTAATGATCGCTGGCTGTTTTTGTTGTTTTGGGTTTTAATGTCTTTCTCATAGTCACTCTATTTTATCCATATTTTGCTACTGAGAATTCCTTAGAAGAGGAGACACTGATGGTAGCCTTTAACCATCTGTGACAGGGCTCTGAGGCTTGTTTGCAGCTGTGATTCAATTGATGTCTCATGGGTTTTAAGATGGCAGGTGAAGGAGAGTAAATGAATAGCCAGATTGGTGGTTTTAACCGAGTGGGAGTGGTGTATAACACAGGCAACCTAGTATTCCTTTGACTTTGTGTCTTTGGCTGTGGTTTTGTTACTTTAAGAAACATGATTTTGAGTATAGTTGTATAGATTTAGTTAAGATTCAAGTATCGACATTTATTATTAAGAACCTGGCAGCTGAAAAATTATAGTTGCATGTGACAGTTCCTGGAATTGTAAAATGTTTCATTTATTTATGAGTTTGCCTTTTACTTGATTTGCTTTGTGATATTTCTGGCTTATATGGCATCAAAATTAAGAAAATGTTGCTTTGGAAGAGAATTCTGAGGTTTGTCCTGTGATGCGTTTATGTAAAATATATAGGGAACATAGCTCAAGAGAGGAAGTTCTGTAGATACCTTGCCTGTGGTCATCATGTGGGCTCCTGCAAGAACAGGACCATACCTCCCTTGAAATTCATGACCAAAGGCAGGTCCAAGGAATGTCTTATTTTAAAAGTCTTTGGTTGTTTACTTAAGGGCATGCCCTGTGCTCAGCATAGATAGCCAACCCAAAGTGACCTTGGTGACATTTCTGGAGATTTATTTTTGTCTCATATTTCTTTGTTTGGCTTTTTTTTTTTTTAACCTTACTGGTATTTTGCTTGAGTGTTCATGATTTCTGATTTTGTGTTTTTATGGGTTTGTGTGTGTGTGTGTGTGTGTGTGTGTGTGTGTGTGTGTCTGTGTGTCTGTGTGTCTGTGTCTGTGTCTATGTCTGCATGTATATGTGTTTCTCATGCTTTGTTGTTGTTTTTGTTTTATTTGCTTCCTTTCTAATGAGAGAGAGAGAGAGACAGACAGACAGACAGACAGACAGAAGAAAGGACTTGAATGCCTGTGGAGGTGGAGAAGATTGGGGAGGAGATGAGGGAGGTGAAACTGTGATCAGAATATATTATATGAAAAAGTCTGTTTGTAATAGGAAAATAAAAACACATAAAAAGTTGTAGGTGATAATGACAGGCTCTTAAGATGAAAATCACATAATTCAGCCACTTAATGTCAAAAGGAGTGACATGATTTCTTACTAGAAATTCTGAAATTAGAATCAGGCTATTTGATTCTCCCTTCTCTATGATATATTGTGCCTGCTTAATTTTTTATGTAGATATTCTATTTTTAGGCTTGTTTAATGTAACCCAGATACTGAGGAACTTTCCTTGCCTGACTCTATCGACTCCCTTTTTAACTGTGATAATAGTTCAGAGCTGTTCACCACAGGGACATTGTGTACCACAGGAGCACTGTGACTTTGGTATCCAGATCATACCAACGAATGCATCACTGAATTTTTACATTGTTAATTAAAATAAGTTATTGAGCTACCACAGAACTTAAACAAATACTACTTACATTATGTGCATGTATATGTAGGGATACTTACAGCACTTTGTATATTCATCATTTTTTTTAGAAATCCACTGGTTGAAGAAAGGTTTCAAGTTTGGGGTTAATTGAGGATATTGAAAGGATATTATCCTTTTAGACAAAAAAAATTATAAGAATAATTATCAACACCATATACAGATAAGAAGACAACAGCGTGGTAGAGGCCAAGAGGAGAGTTCATATCCACACATAGCAGAGTATGGTCATTTATTTTTCAGAGGACCGGAGGTTTTGTGCCAAATTGATGAATAACCCATAGAACATAGTGGGTGTTTGCAGTCCGGCTGTCTGGGAATCCACTATGAAGGTGAAGAAGGGAAGAATCTAGAAAGACATATTAACCCAGTTCTGGAAATGAAATTGCTATGTTCTCAGGAATTGCCACAGTAAACCACGGTAGAGGAGCATTATAACTGTTGTGGCCCTGGCTAACAATTACTGTCACACAATCGTCCTACAAGTGCTAAGCATCAGTGCTCTTACACACCAACATTATTTAATGATCAGTTTGCAGATTCATGTTAAGATGTCAGTGTTTTGTAAAACATGGAAAAGTAAGTGATGAAGGGTAGGTAAACGTGGAGTCCAGTCATTTGTATATAGATTTGTAGCATATAATATAATTTTTGATGTTGCCTCCATAATTATGTCATTTTCAATTAAGGAGATATACTTACATATTCTTTAATTTTATTCATCTACTGATTCTTAAAACTCACTGTCAGAAGTGGCAGGCATAGTTACAATGATAGCCTTGTGTTAGGAGGGGTTCCATGGGCAATGAGCTAGATAGGTCTCCTCACAAGGAAATAAATGAGGAAAATTTGGTATTCATAAGGATTTGAAAGAAAGAACGGAAAATAAAAAGTAGATACTAACATGTATGTGAAACATCTTTCATTTTTATTAACATTATCTTTGTGTCTTTGCAGGTAAGAGTGTTCTATTTGTAAAAGTTTAGTTTTAGTAAAGGTTATAAAAGCATCAGGATGACTTTTTTCTTGATGTGCTCTATTTTGACTTTCAAGTGTATATGATTCTGGAATTAATTGTTAATCTTTTTACTCTCAAATGTGTTTGTTCTAGTTTCTATGATACATTTTTCAGTAAAAATATCTAAAATGAATGCTAATATTGCACACTAGTTCCTGGAAAAAATTACAAGACACAGAATGAATGCCCTGGAGAAGGAGAGTTTTCCACTCAATTTTGCACAATTTCTGAGAGAATGAACTACCAAACAACTAGCAAACACCTTTGCTTCTTCCATATCCCATCTTTTTGCTTTGTTTTTCCTTGGCTCTCTTTTTACTTTTCAAAGTAGAAACAATCAATTCTTGTGGAAATTCCCCTTTGTGCTCAGCCCAGGTCTAGGGAGCAGGTGTGTCCTAGTGCATTTCATAGAACCTCTAACAAAGGGGGAGCTGTATCAATCAGCACAGGGCACTGCATTGTGTGCTCTGGCCAGGAAAAGAAGGGAAATAGTCTCTGAACTGGTTTTGGAAACTAGTATTCCACTTTAATGTCCAACACTATGAAGAAAGCATGGCTTTCCTGATTCTTCAATTAATCACTTTCTAAGATGAAAACCAAACAAAATGTGTTCACCTCAAATGCTCAAGATAGATGCTACCAAATATGCTCATGAGAGTAGACCAAATATATGCATCAGCTAACCACAATGCAAAGTTCCAGTTTGTCTGCACTACTGCTGTGGCTTCCCAGCTTGGCTTCAGACTCATCTCCTCATCCCCTGAATGTCATGCTCTGCACTCTCTCCGATTCCCTCCTTAGACACACTGAGTATGACTTCCCTCTGATCATCCTTTTATAGGACTACTTATTTAAATAATCTGGATAGCTTGATAAAATCAAGATTTGGGAGCTATATTTATATATTGTATAAATATGAATTGTGAGCATGTTTCACTATCTAGAATTCATTTAAGCTTTTCTCATCTATTTTTATTGTTTCCTAAATCACATATTGAGCAACCCCTACAATATACCAAAACACATTTGGATATTTTAAACACACACACACACACACACACACATCAACTTCAGTCTAATAACAAAATGAAAACCATCATTTCTTTACTATACTGTTGAGTAAATTCTTGAGAATTTAAGAGGAATTTGTATGTACTGAAGTTCACACAAAACATTGCATGACACATGAAGAAAATGGGATCTATAAGTTGGATACAAGGTAGTAATTTTGTAATAACCATAGTTAAGTAGCTCTACTGTTTCGGCTATATATATTATGAACTGCTGATTTGGATGAGAACATCTTCTGCTCTTTTTTGAGAAGTTTTCACCGACTCATCCTCATAAGGAGGGTCCTTTTCTTTTGCCACACTCCTTCCTCTTCCTTGTACTTGTCAACTGGTTACATGGTACACTGTACTTTTCAGTCTTTCCTTTTCTCATCCATTGCATGCTTGCAGGAACTGTGCTCTAAATAAGTAAATTTATCACCTCTTTAACCCAATGTATTAAATTTTCCCTACAAAGAAGAGACATTAAATCTATGATTGCCAAATCAATGCATCTTTCTTAAAATCTGTCCCAGAAAACTAATCTGTAAAATAAAGAATGTTAGGGGAACATTTTATCTGAACATTTCCTTCTCTCTGTGTGTCTCCCCCACCCCTCTCTCTCTCTGTCTCTCTCAAATACTCACACAATGTATTTTAAGTTTATAATAAAACCATTTGAGAATTATGATCTTATAAAATATATTCACGAAGGGCAGTGGTGGCGAACACCTTTAATCACAGCACTCGGGAGGAAGAGCCAGGAGGATCTCTGTGAGTTCAAGGCCAGCCTGGTCTCCAAAGCGAGTTCTAGGAAAGACGCAAAGCTACACAGAGAAACCCTGTCTCAAAAAAAAATTTTTTAAAGCAGCAAAAAAATACATTTACAGTTAAAAATTTCCTTTTTTAGCTTTAAATTACCTTTTTCTTTCTCACTGCTAATGATTGACTAAAAAAATGTCAGTGTGGACATACAGTCATAGATGACAGGATTTCCTTTTATAGTCACAACCTTTCTTTCACAGCTGCAAGGAGCTGTGCATGTATTTGACTTCATCCTTACTTCATCTTTATAAGAGTTATGGAAATTTGTTCATTTCTGAGTTTATACAATTTGCATTCATGTTTGTGGGATAGGGCAGAGAATGTAGGGTAGAGAATGATTCACTGTTAGACAAAATCTTGTATCCAACATTCTTATAAATGAATTTAGCCAGCATCAATCCAATTAAAGACTTTTTTCTTCCATTCTTTGACCCTTTGTCTGACTTTCTGTTGTCTTTGGCTATTATGTCCATAAATTAAATTTGAACCTGCATATATTATCTCTTTAATGTCTACCCTTTTTTTCATCCACTCACACTCAGATATATAAATAAAATATATCTATAGATAAAGGAAGTCATATAAATACATGTAAGTAGTGAAGCTACTTTCTAAAAAATAATTACTTTGGGACACTTGATTTCCTGGCTAATCCAATACACTAATATTAACATGAGATAAATGAAAGTCTAGTTATGCATACTTATACATTATGATACAATTTACAAATGCCATCCTAAAGAGGACATTGCTTATCGTTCAATTCTCTTTTACTTTTATGTACACAGATTGTTTTCTTATGAAAACACATAGCATTTTTCATTATTTTAAAGTAACTTGTGGCCATGCTTTCTTACTCAAGAAAGTCAAGCAGTGCAAAAGAAAATCCAAACCTCCTTTGATAGGGAAACTCAGTGCCTGACGGAGAGGTGTTAGGAAGGGGCAAGAAGAGGCATATTCTATGGTTTAATGCTCTGGGCTTACAAAAGCGTGGTGTTGGAATTGTAATTGGATTTCTGAGCATTGCTTTTGAGAATAGACTGCTTAAATCATTGAAAAGGAAATCATTGCAGGAAAGAATTGCACAGGCTGTTTGAGTACTTACAAAATAAGAATAGCATGCAGAACAATGAAGAACTGGTTTAGTGCTGTTGAGATTTGACATCTTTAAAGACCTGATATTGTAGCTGTAGTTTTGATCTTTATTCCTTTGTTGAGTAAAGCACCAATGCATTTTGAACCAACATTTTCAGTGATGCCTGAGATAAACGAGACCTTAAAATGCTTTTAGAGGAAAAAATAAAAGATTTTGTTTCCAAGTCTACATTGTACTTCTCTGTGTAAAATAGAGATGACCAGGTATCCACCTTTTGTGTTTGGATTTTGGGTTTGTTTTGCATGTTTCCTGCTGAGGCTGTTGAACTGTCATCCTACGGTCTTAGAAGATGCCTGTATACTCAGACTTTCAGGCAAATGGAGTTGATGACACATGGTAAGCATCCAAAAACTATTTTAATGCATAAGAGGAAGCTTGGAGACTGAAGTGTGTGTCTTAGGAGTATGTCTGTGGGTGTTAGCCTCCTGAAATTTCTTAAGTTTCTCATCAATAATTTAAAACAAAACATTTCAATTTTTTAGGCAAATGAAGTCAAGACCTGTCCCATTTATTTCTACAATACATTTATAATGCCCTGGTATGTCATGAAGGTACACAAAAATTTATTCTCTTATAGGCATTTCACTGTTCCTTGAATATTAACATTTTGTCTAAAAGAAGCAGAAATAAGCAACAAAAGATATGAAATAGATTTCTAGAAAGATTTGCTAAATGAATTGTCCCATTCTCTATGGAGATACACAATACAGATATTTACCTGACCTTGCTAAATTTGCCACAGAAGGAGAAAGCAGATTTATCAAACACCTTAGTGTGCCAGCCAGTTTCCTAGCTGTCTCAATCATGAATGTAGTTCAATCCTCAAATAAGCTTTCCTTTATTTTACAGTGAGAAATGGAGAGCTCAGACTGATAAAAATTCCTCAGTCACAATATCAAGGATTTCAATACTGTTCTGAGTCAAAAACTCTTTTTTCCCCTTCCGTCACATAGTCATTTATTTTAAGCATTAGTTATATTTGAAGGTAATTAAAAAACTATATAATTGACTGGGGAATATTCATTGCATTCTGGAGCTTCTTTTTATTTTTGTATTCTGTTGTTAAATTCAAATGCAAATATACTCTTTTCTTTGTTTCAAGGGAAGAAAGAAGTTTACTTAACAGAGAAGAAGTATTCTCGCTCTACTCCTGAGACCTCTTTGCTACCTAGTAAGAAACACTGTAAAAGAACCAGTGTGCATCAGTGTTTTTCAGGAAAGTTAAGAAATTGAAAGCTTCTTGTTTTATCTGTAAATTGTCCTCCCAGGTCTGAGTTCAAGTTTGTAAGTAACCCATTAGATAGTTACTATCTCAAATAAACATGCAACTGGCTAATTTTTTTTGAAGACTGTATTTGTTCTGGCTTATTCATCAAAAATATTTTGAAGCATTAAATAAAAGCTACTTTGTAGGATCCCATTTTAAACTCCCTTTAGATTTCTGGTCTTTGTGATATCTTTTGAAAGAATTCAAATGAGAATATGTAGTATAGTGTAGAAGATGTGCAGAATCATTACCATTATTAAAGACAACACTGTCATATTTTAGACTGCCTATTTTTTTTTACTCCTAACGTCTCTAGAATAGACTATGACCTTGAGTCATCAGCCAGGTTTCATAAAAATCCAATTTTCTTGCTATGCCTTGTGGGGGTTCCCATGTAAACTTTAAATTTGAATTTCTGTAAATTGTTAAGAATTTACTGGCTGATGTATAAGGTGATAGTGGTTGTCACCCTGTTCCTAGACTGATCACTTTTTTAATGTCCTTGTATTGACATCTGTATAACTCAGAACTATCTTAAGAAGTATAGTGTGTTATATCACTTCTTTAAAAAAGGAGAAAGCAGAAGGACACAGGAGCATCTTACAGAGGGAAGAAGCATTAACAATTCTGGAGCCAGATGTGGTGGCACATGCCTGAAGTCTCAGCACTGGGCAGATAAAGAACAAGAATCAGAATTTAAGGCCAGCCTGAGCACAATGGGATGATAGTAAAGTGGTGCTATAAGCCAGTCACTTGGCTCCTTAGATCATAATCTGTATATTAAACTATAATGCTTTCCAACACATAGCCCAAAGTTTTTATATATATATATATATATATATATATATATATATATATATGTGTGTGTGTGTGTGTGTGTGTGTGTGTGTGTACATATAGTTATATATAGTTATATTTATATACAGTTATATATATTTCTTAAAGATCTTATATTGACATAATTTCTCTGTCCCACCATCCAGCTCCCAAATAACCACACAGAAACTTATTATTAATTATAAATGATCAGCCAATAGCTTAGGCTTATTACTACCTAGCTCCTCAAACTTAAATTAACCCATATTTCTTATCTAAGATCTACCATATGGTCCTAACTTTTTTCAGCATGTCATGTTCATCTCCTCCTTCTTCCACATCTGGCTGGCAACTCTGCATTTCTTCATCCCCACATTCTCTTTTTGTCTGCAAGTCTCAGCTTTTCCTGGCTATCCACCATTTAGCTCTTTATTAAACCAATTAGAGCCACAAATACTCATAGTATGCAAAAGCTTTGTAATCTCTTCCTACTAGATTCTTGAAATCACTTTCTATTTTCTGCTTTAACGGGATCAGTGAGAAAATTTAGCTATTTTGTTCCTGGCTCTGGCTTATTTTAGTTAGCACAGTCTTCTCCATGACATTGCCCACAGCATTTCTTTCTTTCTTTCTTTCTTTCTTTCTTTCTTTTTTTTTTTTTTAGGCAGGGTTTCTCTGTGTAGCTTTGTGCCTTTTCCTGGAACTCACTTGGTAGCCCAGGTAGCCCAGGCTGGCCTCGAACTCACGAGATCTGCCTGGCTCTGCCTCCCCAGTGCTGGGATTAAAGGCATGCACCTCCACCGCCTGGCCTAGCATTTCTTTCTGTGATTAAGTTGTTTTTCACAATATGCATTTCCATTTATTTTCACTCATGTATCTGTTTATGGTGATGATTTAAATTGATCTTATATTTTGAATGTTGTAAATAATAGTATAATAGAAATATTCTTTCTAAATATGAATATAACTTCTTTACATACATATATACATATACATTCTACATATTTATATCTATCTATCTATCTATCTATCTATCTATCTATCTATCTATCTATCTATCTATGTCTTGCAATAGATGGCTATTCCTTATCTGTAACAATGGTTGTGGAGAAATTAGAACATGTGCACAGTCTTGACAGGGATGTAGTATTATAGGTGCTGTAGGAAATGAGTGGAAATTCCTAAAGTAACTAAAATTAAAATCATGCTGCTATATGAGCAACCAATTCTACATTTGCATATTTGCCCTCCAAAATAAAACAATACAATGACAAATATTTATTTCCCTCCCATGTTTAATGAAGCATTATTAATAATAGCCAGAACATGTCTATTTATATATGAAGGGATAAAGAAAATGAGTTATATACATAAATTAGAATATCAGTCACTTTAAAAAGAAAGAAATCTAGCACAGACTTCTGCATATGTGTTATTGTTGTTTACTTTGGGTTTTTTTTTTTTTTTTTGTGGGAATCCTAACAGTGGCAGTGGGGGCGAAGCTGACTCTTTGGCCTGCTTGTGGGACTCTTTTCCTCCTTCTGGGTTGCTTTATTCAGCCTTTATATAAGGGGTGTGCCTAGTCATAATACATCTTGTTATGCTGTGTTCGGTTGCTATTTCTGTGAGGACTTTACTTTTTTTGTTTTCAGTAGTAAAATATTTATTGTTGTGGTTGGGGATTTAGCTCAGTGGTAGAGCGCTTGTCTAGCAAGCAGAAGGCCCTGGTTTCAATCCTCAGCTCCAAAAAAAAAAAAAAAAAAAAAAAAAAAAAAAATTACTGTTGAGCAAGCAGAGAACAATGCACATCTTTAAGAAACTGTCACAAAAAACCCCCACAAAATTCAAAGTTTGTATATTTTCCTTTTATAAATAAGGTAGAACAAAAATCATCAGAATCATTTCAGCAAAAGACTTTTCTACTGTTGGGACCAATTTTAAAAAATGCAAAGAGAAGACACTTTCAAAGCTACTGTTGGGGTTGGTTTTCAATGATAAATTTAGCAGTGCAGAGACACCTGCCCTTGGTGGAGAACTGGAGCATGGAGACATTATAGCTTCATCTGGTGTTCATTCAATGTTTTCTTGGGAACCTGCATTAGTCCTAGAAAGCAGGGAGCTGGGAGGCCTTCTTTTTCTAAAAGGAAACCAAGGAGTAGTGGATCTGGGACACAAGGGACTGGGAGGAGTGGAGGGATGTATTGTTTGAGAAAACATAGAAAAAGGAAAAAGAAAAAGAAAAAAAAATCCTACCATTTGGGACAACATGCAGGCCCTCATGCTAAGTGAAATAAAGCATGCATAGGGCAAACGTAGCATGATAAACACTTTATGGGGAACTCAAAAAGTGAAACTCACAATGTTGGAGAACAGAACATAGTGGTGAGGAGGTAGAATAAACTGAATTCTCCAGTTGTAATTAGCCAACTTTTTATTTATCTGCAGTAGTCCATAGTCTGCATGAGCCTGGCAGGAATTCTTAAAGGCAAAGGCCACAAATATGTTCTTGTGGACCTGTACATACACCCACAGGTGTGAGAGAATATGCCAGATTTTTGCATTCCTAGAATTCTTGCTATTTTCTTAAGAGTCTCAGGTTGTTTATAGGGCTGGTTTCAGTCCTCAGCTGCTTTAATAGTTGTCAGTGGGCTAATGGGGAAAAAAATCAAAGTGGATTGCTATATTAAAATATTACGTAGATTTTCTATGCAAAATCTTCCTTTGTTTTAACCAATATTTACAATTAAATAAAGTTTTATGAAGATAAATCTTTTTTCTTTGTTTCCTTTTTAAATTTAAAAATTAAGCGAGGGCCTTACTCTATGTAGCCCCTGCTGTCCTTAAACTTACTATGTAAATGATGCTGGCTTCAAAGTTCCAGAGATTTGTCAGTCTCCATGAGTGAGGGATTAAAGGCTTGTATCATCACACCTAGCCTGGGGCTAAATCTTAATTACACATATCGGCTAATGCTATAGGAATATGTCTATATGGAAAATTTTTTAAAAAGTAAAACTCTTTTTGTATATACTTTTCTAATGTTAAAACTCCACAGTCATGCTGTCATTGAAACATCTTAACCTTATGAAAGCGGGTATTTTTATTCACTTCCACAGAATTGCAGATATTCCTAGAACTCATTCTTAGAGCCCTTATAGTTTATGGTACATAGATGAATGCTTGGCTGTACAGTGCCTCTTAGCATTTTTCTTTTATATGTGTTACATTCTTTCCATATTTAGGTTGGGAATCTGTAGAGGGAAGAGATAATAAGGCACCTAAAGCAGGTTGGTATTTATGTATGGTGGAGTACACATACATACATTCATACATGTACATATTTAAATGCCGTTCTGTGACCACTGCAACTACAATTATAGTCTCTTGCATTCAACTCAGATGTTTGTCTGGGAGCTCCTCCCTTAGAGGATTTATGTGGCGGTTTGAAAGAAAATGGCTCCCAAAGGGAGAGCACTATTAGGAGTTGTGGCCTTGTTGGAAGAAGTGTATCAATATGGGGGTGGGCTTCGAGGTTTCTTGCTTAAGGTTCTCTCAGTGTGATAGTCAGTTGACTTCATGTTTCCTCAGTCAAAAGGTAGGACTCTCAGCTTCAGTACCATACCAGCCTGCATGCTGCCATGCTCCCGCCATGACGATAATGGACTGAACTTCTAAAACTGAAAAAGAGCCCCCTCAATTAAATATTGTCATTTATAAGAGTTGCCATGTTCATGGTGCCTCTTCACAGAAATAAAAACCCTAATAAGACAATTTAGCAGTAAGAAAAGGTTTCCTGTCTGTCATGGTGACTCTGATCAACTCCTATATATTAAATACCTAAAAACACAAAAATTAATTGGTTCATTATTATGGAAAGGTCAAGAACAAGGGCAAGGTGCTAGCAGGATTGACTTCTACTAAGACTGCCAGGCTGGCTCATAGAAACCCATGTTTTTGTTGTGGTTTTCCCTGGGCACCTTTGTGGGTTTTCATGTTTTTTTATAAGGACACTAGTCATATTAGTAAGTGCCAACAGGAAATGACCTCATTTTAACATAGTTACCCTTTTAAGGATCCATTTCCAAGTGCAGTCACATACTAAGGCTCTAGTGGATAAGACTTGACTTTCCTATTTGAAGATTTCAGTTCAGCCCCAAGTGGAAAGCTGACCCAGGTAGTTTTTATGCAGACTCTGGAGGATCTGCTCAGAAAGCCCTGAAAAATATCTGGCTATATAAAGAAATGGATATGCTAATTAGATAAATTACTTAACAGTGCACAGAGATAACAATATCATACTTATATGTAGTAAATATATGCTATTTGTACTAATAAATTGTACAGTTATACCAAAAGAGTTAAAGCTGGCAATTAACACTGTCTTGAATAGAAAATTAAAAAAATATTATTAAAATGTAGATCAGTGGTATTTCTTATAGTCTGTATGAAATCCTGAATTTGATTCCCAACAAGCACTGGGCAGGGTGGGGTATGGCTGAAATCCCAGTTCTTAGAGGGTTGGCAAAAGGTTGAAGTATTCAAGAACATCAGCTACATAGGGAGCTCTAGGCTAGCCTTGGCTATATGATACAGCGCTATTTTTAAAAAAAAAAAAAAAAAGAACAAAGAAAAGAAAATTAATACAAAATATTGCAATCAACCCAGTAATCTGCATAAGATTAAAAAATTTAAAGTTTTCTTTCTTTCTTATTTGAGACTATTTTAGTGAAAGTTTATTTTGTTGAAATACTCGATCTACCGGGCGTTGATGACATACAACTTTAATCCCAGCACTTGGGAGACAGAGGCAGGTGGATCTCTGTTTGGCCAGCCTGGTCTCCAAAGCTACACAGAGAAACTCTATCTCAAAAAACCAAAAACCAAAAACAAACAAACAAAAAAAGAAATACTCGATCCAATACATAAGCTGATGTTTGAACACAAAGGTAACCCAGCATCTGTTGTTGACGCAGTCTGTCCAGGGAACTAAGTTTACATCATCCTCCAAAAGGATGGGCTGCGCCTTTGAGAAAAATGGAAGAGAAAGGAAAATATCTAGCGGGGGAAAGACAGCGTTCCCAGGTTTCCTTGTGCAGCATTCTGGGCTGCTTCAGGCCTGCTCACTTCTCATTGCACAGCTTACTAGCTACTCAGACATTAGAATGCAGAGCTACATATAAGGCAAGTTTATTTTTGTCTATGAGATGGAAATTACCTCCTTCTCTGGAAGCATCTCTTGTACATAACATTCACATCATGTTCTTGCTGGAACAATTACAAATTTTGGACAAAAATTTCTTAAAGTACAGATCAGATAGACTATGAAAAGAAAAATGGTAAGAATAATTTGTAGTTTCAGAATTTTTCCAAGATAGTATAAGAGACACTAGAAAGGATACCCAAACAGCATATAGATATGTCTATTAGTATAAGGAAGTAGATAGGGCAGAATTGGGTAGGGTGATGCTTTCTACTCTGGGGACCTGTCAGTTGAAGGGTTAAAGTGTCTTTTCAACAGCCATAGTGGACATTATTACAGCTTGCTCCCTTTCCTCTGACTTGCTCTCCCTTAATCCATGGCCGGTGTTTCCCTGTTTCATGTAGCATGCTTGGAAATGTGTCTGGAAGTATTAAAGATTATTAAATGAATGGTTTAGCCAAGTAAAACATCCCCACAGTTGTGCATTGACATGTCTTTCTCCAAAGAGACATTGTGATTTTAAAACTTTATCTTTTGTATCACATTTCTTGGATGGTCCTTGTTTCTGTAAACTATAGCTCTATGTTCAGATTTTTCTCTCCATCCTAGAAACTGTTAGTGATGATTGATAATTTTTTTGGCCTTTTATTTATATGTTCTTATATCTTATTCAGATTTCTACTGGTTTGTTTTTTTCTTTTTAATAATTAAAATGCCAATCATCAAGCCTACATTTTTGTCATTGGATCTAGGGTGTCTTGTGACAGACACAAGACAAATGTTTCTGAGTGTGTGGTAATACTTGGATTTTTTTGTAATTAAAAGTCATTTGATTGTCAATAATTATTCTATACTTGAAGATCCTTTACTAATGCATACCAGTAACCTTCCATGTATTCTGAATTTAAGCATTCACAATAGTATAATTTATAATAATATTTGAATTAATAAGTAATTTCAGAGAAATTTAAATCAGAATATTATAATACAATCAGTATTGATTCATAGCACCTTCCTGTTATTTTATACATATTGATTATAGTCATAGTAAGCACAGACAATAACTTTCAGTTCTTAGCACACCATTTATGGAAGAGCTAGTGGTTTCTCCATTGCATATGTTTAGTAAATTTTTCAAAATTCCATGGCTATCAGTGTGAGAATTTGTTCCATGGATTTCCAGTACTTTCCATCTTTCTGATGATTACGTTACCATCCCACTGTGCTGCTCTTTATGTTCAGTTGTTCACTACTGGGGCAGTTTTTGGACCCATATAAAATTTGGGAATATTTACCCCAGGTATGCAAATATAATTTTGATAAAGATTACATGGACTCTACACATTTCTTGAGTCAAATGCATATTTTAATGATGTTATTTCTTCTCACCAATGTATCTAGGCTGTTTTTCTGTTTGTTCCATCTTTAGTTTCTTTCATAGATGGACAATAATTTTACATAGAGATTGTTTGTCTTCTTGATTAAATTTATGCCTCAATATTGTTGTTGCTATTACCAATGTGATTGTAGTCTCCATTTCTTTTTTCAGAAAGGTTGCTGTTTATATATTTGTGTGTGTTTATCTACAGTTTAGAACTAGAAGAAAAACTTTTAACAGGAAATATGTATTTCTTTAAAATATATTAAGTACTTGAATATGCTCCAGTCTCAGTGGGGATTCAAATTATATATTTCCTTCTAAGAGTTCACATTTTCTGATATGCTTTCCAAGGGAAAGTTTATATGCTTATTTTTAGATTCTAGGAATGTAGTGTGATTGTATAAGGTTGCTACACATTTAAAATAAGGTAATGAGCACCACCATGATGATGGTCATAATCATATGAAGCACTATGTTGGCTCCTATAGTCAGACCACGTGAAAGTTCAGAGCTTAAGCCAACAGCTGAATGGTGAAATCTGTCGGTTGTTCAGAACACATCAGAAAAGGAGAAGCAGCCTCACCTTTGCAGAAGTGGCATAGAAGAGATCTTACAAGGCCCAGTGTGGACATGCAAACTCACCATCATCTTTGGGTTAGCTAAAGTACATTTGCTCTTTCAGTTGGTCTTAGAAAACTCACACTTGAACAAAGCTCTCAGATCTGTAGATAACGGGAAATGGAAAAATACAGGTATGAAAGCCCTGAAATCAGAAAAAAGAGCTGGACACTAAATGGAATCATAAATAGAAAATAATTTCATATTGTAATGGATATGATACTGACATCATAATAAAATTAGTATAGTCTATATTTGTCTTCATTTTAAAACGAGGAATTTTCTCAAAATTCTTCCATTGCAGCTGCCTACCTTGCTATTCACAGTACCTCATATTCCATGACAGGTGAAGGGCTTTTTTTCTAGGACAGATTGACTTGTGTTTGTGTCATTCCTGAGATGCTGAAGTCCAAATATGATCATCTTTGGAAGTTTTTCTGGGTCCTGGTTTACTATAATTTTATTTGTATGAAGTAGTAAGTGTAAAGTATGAGGACAACTAAATGTTCATGAAACATTTCTGAACAAAGATAGTATCAGTGAGTGCTGTGGATATCGCTCTGTATAAATAAAACGCTGTTTGGCCAGTGGCCAGGCAGGAAGTATAGGTGGGACAAGAGAGAAGAGGATTCTGGGAAGTAAAGGCTGGGGTGGAGAGATACTGCCAGCTGCCGCCATGACAAGGAAGATGTAAGGTAATGGTAAGACAGGAGCCACGTGGCAAAGTGTAGAATAATAGAAATGGGTTAATTTAAGATAGAAGAAGTAGATAACAAGAAGCCTGCCATGGCCATACAGTTTGTAAACAATGTAAGTTTCTATATGTTTACTTGGTTGGTTCTGAACGTCTATGGGCCTGGCAGGTGAGAGAGATTTGTCCTGATTGTGGGCCAGGCAGGAAAACTCTAACTACAGTGAGCATTTAGATATTGCATTTAGATATTTAGAAAAAGTAAATATAAGAAATGGAGAAAGAGCTATGGAAATGGTTTGGGATGTTTGCTGCTCTCTGATGTGAGAGGTTTTTTTTTTTTTTTTTTTTTTTTAACTTTCACAGATTCTTATATAATTTGTGTCATGCATTTTCAACTCTATATATAAATATGAAAAGACTCCAAATGTGTACAATTGTTATGACAAAGCCAAACTTTTAAACTTTCATTTTTTCATACAGTATAGTTTGATCACAGTTTTCCCTTCCCAAACTCCTCCAACATCCTTTCCCACATCCCCAACCACCCAAGTTCATATCCTTTCTTTCTCTTTAGAAAACAAGCAGACAAAAACAAACAAACAAACAAAAAAAAAACCAAACAAACCAAAACACACACACACACACACACACACACACACCCCAAAAAAGAAAGAAAAATAAAAAGGTGTACAGATACTACACCAAATCCATAAAAGCAGAAACTAAGAAACCATAATAGACAAGAAAAAAATCAGTAAGACAAAAAATTAAAATGCCCAATCATGGCCACATGAGACAAAAAAAATATATATACAAAAATACAATTGGGTTCATTTTGTGTTGGTCATCTACTGGTGAGCATGGGGCTCACCCATAAGTTTGGTTGCTGTACCTAGTGAGACTCCATTGGAGAAAATTAACTTCTGCAAGTGGGTATCAATTGTAGATAGCTTCTTGGTTAGGAATGGGAGCCCTATTCTACTTCTTCCTCTTAGTGTTGAGCACTCAACTGACTTTAACCTGTGCAAGTCCTGTGAATGCTGCCATAGGACACCTGAGTTAATGATTGTGTAAATCCTGTTGTATCTGGAAGACACCGTTTCCTTATCCCCACCAGGTCTTACGGTCTTTCTGCCTCGTCTTCCTCAAAGCTCCATGGGCCATAAGGGGACGGTTTGATGAAGATAGTCTACTTAAATCTGAGTTTTCCAAAACCTCTCACTAATTGCTGACTCTCCATCATGGGACTCTGTTTTAGTTCTCATCTACTGAAAGAGGAAGCTTCTCTGATGATGGCTGGGTGAGACAGAGCTAAATTTAAGTCATAATTTTTTATATCATTTTTAGATTAGGATCAACACATTTTAGCTTTTGTAATTTGATTCTAATTAAATGCTTCAAATTTTAACACACACACACACACACACACACACACACACATCTTTGTATTTTGTTTTTCCTGGTATTCAAAATTGGTAGGATGTTCACTGTGCATTTCTATATTCTTCATCTTGTTGCCTTATACATGTCAGGAAGCATGGGAGACTGTGAGCACAAAACAAACAAACAAACAAACATAAAAACAAGAAAAACAGTTTTTAATCCCAAGATACTTGAATTGAAATGGGGAAACATTTCTATGGGAGCTTCTGTTTAAGGCGAGAAACAGAAGTTGAGTTAATGGTTGAAGAATATGAAGATAGGCTTTCTTCTCTTTTCAGTATGAGGAAATGCTGAGTCTCATTTTGGGCTGCAAACTTGGGGAGGGAAGTATTCACTGTGCTCCTTTTCATTGAACAGATCAATGTATGAACAGAAGGCGATGGGGATTTGTCCTGAGAACTCATAGGATCTGCTGCCTGTTGCAGATACCTATATGAATATACTGTGTACTGTGTAAGAATTAGCATAATATATTGACCAAATTAAAATGCACCTGTTTGTGGAGTCAGAGTTGGTGATCCATTGTTGAACTTGTGTGGGAGCTCCTACTCTGCCTGTGATAGACTGAATGAGAATGCCCCCCAGAGGCTCATATATTTGGACACCTAGTTCTCATTTGGTGGAACTGCTTGGAAAACATTAGGAAGTGTGTTCTTGTTGAAGGAGGTGTATCACTGGTGGTTGGCTTTGAGTTCTCAAAGGCCCAGGCCATTCACAGTTAGACTCCTCTGTCTAGTACTTGAAGACTAAGAGAAAGGAGACTGCTAAAAAGTCTTTTGTTTTCAGTTACTGTTTTAAAGTGTTTGCTGGACCCAGAAGTGAACAGTAGAGGGGGTTGTTTACCTTGTGACTAACTGGTGAACTGCTTAGCCCTTCCAGACTAAGATGTAAGCTCTTAGCTAATGTTCTAGTGCCAGCCTGCCTGCCTGCTACCATGCTACCCACCATGATGGTCATGGACTCTAACCCTCAGAAATTATAACCCCCTAAAACTCTCTTGCCTTGGTCACAGTGTCTTATTACGGCAATAGAAAAGTAATCAAGACATGGCCCCTCAGTTTCCACATCTGTAAGGAGGAGAGTCTACAGGAGCTTTCTTTATTAGGTGCTAGTGAAGGCTAAAGACTCTGGTCCTGTTGAAACTGAGATTATTATGAGATTGCAAGTTCTTAGTATGAGGTGGCTACAAGTTTACATTACTACATCCATTAGTTTATGACGTGGGTGTTAATACACTAATTAACAGAAGAGCACATAGTTAAGGGATTAATGTGACAAACTTCACATCCCAAAGAAAGTCAGATGCTACCTTGAAGAAAGTTTTAGCACAAACTTTTTTTTCTGTTGTTTTTTGTACCATGAAAGTGACTTTGGAGAGTGTTGTCCCTGTGACTCTGGATTGAGGGATCTGTAACCCCCATTAAGTAAAAGAATCCAGAAGTATTTCTTCAGGTGGTTAGACATAGAATTGTGTTCCTTGAATTTTTTTCTGTATACAAAGCCCATTTTTTTTTAATTTTATTTTATTTGCCTTATTTTTTATGTAGGTATAGATATAAGAACTGTTTCAGATGTTTCTTTATACTGTCTTTCTAAACAAAAATAACACAAGTGATGATGAATGTGAGCCCTAAGGTCAATGAGGTAGGCACAAAGACTGAGAATGATGCATATATTCCCTGTGTAGTTTTCCCTAATTGCTGATGAGTGAAGACTAAGAGTTGTCATTTTTTATAATCCTTCTTGAAAAGGTAAAAGGAGTAGAATTTTTTGCTTTATCTCAAATTATTTTAAGTAATTCAAATAAAAATATTCTGAATATTATATGAACCACAACTATCTGAACCAGCCAGGGGACACACACACACACACACACACACACACACACACACACACACACACAGTCACACACACAATGCTTAATCTTGCAGTCCAGTAAGTTGCCTACCTAGGTGAGAATGTGTGGATTTGCATGCTAGACTAATGAGTCTAGGAGCTCTATTTGTTTGCCTGTGCTATTCACCGGAGGCAGGAGAGAAAGAAGAAGGAAGAAGGAGCTGGAAGGAACAGGGTGCTTTGGTGATCACTCAGCACTCGCAACACTAGAGAGATGAGCACACTGCAGAGAAAGAATGGATAATGGTAGTACAGAAATAACTTCCAGGAGACATCTATGCCTTAGAAAAATCCGGTTAGACAAAGAAGAAAATGCGTTTTACTTTTTGGCAGCATGGATTTACGAAGAAACTGATGATTTGGACTTTTTGGACAAGTGGAACTATAGGCAGCAATGCACACTGCACTTCAGAAAAACCTAGATTAGAAAGAAAATGATAGGTGTGCTAATCAATAGGCAAAGTGGGTAAAAGAAACGAAGCCTCATAAGATGGGTTAATTTTATTAAGGAAGCAAAAGATATTCATTCTCAGGAAAATTTTAGAATGTCCACACAAAATGAAAATAATTTGCCTTTTATTAACAACTATTAAATGCTGGGCACTGACCTTCTGAGTTCTTAGGTTACCCCATTAGCTCTCACAGTCTAGCTGAAAAATAACTCAACATTTTTGTTTCATTAATGAGGAAAACAGCTTTCAGAAATAAAATGTTTTTCAGGAAAAAACATGAATTATTTTAAACTTATTTCAGTTGAAATTTTTTTTCAAGTAAGAATTTTTAAAATTCATTTTACATACCAATTACAGATCCCCCTCTTCCCACATGCCACCGCTCCAGCCTCCCCCACACCTAGCCTAGTCCACCTCCCATTCCCTCCTACAAGAAGGTAAGACCTCCCATGGAGAGTCAGCAGTAGAGGCAGGTCCAAGCCCAACCCCTTGCCAAATGGATAAAAATATAGATGCATTGCTTATAACATTATGTTTTAAATGGATATATAAAAATATACATGGCAGTATTTATAACATGATGTTTTCATGTATTCATACGTAGCAGGAGGTTATATGATTTTAATCAATATTTCCTTTTATTTACTCTCTTCTCAGCAGTAGCATTAGAAAGATTTAAGACTAATTTAGAAGAGATCAAGGCCAAAATTGTAAAATAGAAGATAACTATCTTTATTCTCTTTGTCAAAGCAGCAGAATATAGCAGATTTTTAAATTTTTTAAATTAGAAAATGCTGCCATCCATTGTTTTCTTATCCTGCGCATAACAGTGTTAGATTTGTTTGGGGAAAATACACCATTAAGGATATTTTTAAAAAGATAAATTGAAAAGGAGCTGTGACTGTTGATACTTAATATTAATTTAGATTTTTTATCAATATGAATTGTGCTATGAAATTTATACCTGTCAAGATCAAATTGACTTCCTTTTATTTACTTCTGATATTTTTGCACTAATTGAAACCCATGGGCTCCCTCTTGTGACAAGTCAATGACTCTAAGTTGTTATGGTAAACTAAATATCTCTCTTGGCCTTTCAGTTATTCATAAATAATATTACACAAAAGTATTTTAACTATTATTTAGTTAAATATATTTTTAAAGGGCCATATTTGATCAATTACTCTTATTTACATTTAATATTTGTATTATGTTGAATTCATCTAATTTCCAAGTTGCATGGAAATATGGAAGAGAAGAAAAAATGATTTGGGTTTCATTTTTTGTAATTTATGTGTGTTATTACATATTTCTGAAATGTCTAAGGAAATATTACTTGCCCTTGTAATATTTGGGTCATACTATGATCACCTCCCACCATCACCAAACTTTATCAGGAGCTTTTTGGGAACAAATTGTATTCAAACCACAGCAGCCTCCATTCCTACATTCTGATTTTTCATCCTTAATGTTACCTGGCTGTGTGCACGTGCAGGTGACCTGCTGTGTCCACACACATGCTTAGGCTTGTGGTGAGAGCAGGAGCTTAGAATGTTTTCCAGTTTGGATATTGACATGTTTGAAATTACAAGGCATTTGCAGACATTTTACACAGGAAATATTTTTTAAATAATACTGTTTTCTTTCTTTTAAACTCAATTCAACTTTGACATCTAGTTAGCAGACAACTTATGAATAGATGCTGAACACAAAAAGCAATTCAGTTTATAGATACATGTTATCCCCTGGTCAAGATAGAATGTGTCATCCCAAGGTTCAACCCTTGAGAGACTGCTTTCTTCTTTGAATTCAGGGCACTGAGTTGAGGGAGCATTGCATTTGTCCTGATGTCAGGAATCATTTGATTTAGTGAAGTAAAATGACCCAAAGAAGATCAAAGAATAATTAGTGTTTCTCTCTTGCTTTACTCTTTTCAACCAAAAAGTTGGGGAGCTTGCCTCTAACAGCATGAGCACCTGGGGCTATGCATGTTTCCTGCCTGTCTGTGCACTCTCCACATCCCAGGCTTCCTTCCTTTGCAGAAGATAGCAGTGTCAGATTTAGTTCTGCTTTCTTTTTGCTTTGTATCATTTCCTAGGAAACTTCTGACTCTTCATGATTATAGGGACTGTGCTTTCTCTAATGTTACACAGTCATCAAGAGTCCTACAACATGTGATTGGCTCAGTTCAGAAGACAGAATGAGAGATCAAGGCCCCAGCAGGCACTGAGCCTTGAGAACTCTTAGATTTTCCTTGCTGGTCTCACTGATTACAGGATAACCACAAAGTGGTACCTCAGAAGACTGAAAATTAAATCCTCAAACAACATAACTTTGCCTGTTCTGAAATATGTCAGCATTTATAATTTTTTTCTTTTAATTAGTTACCATTTTAGTGCCAGGCAGAGCAGGGGGCAGGGACTAAGCTCTCTCCTCAAATATAAATGTAGAGGCCATTAGAGCCCTTCCAACTTCTGCAGCAGGAAAGGGAGAGAGGCCATATCCCTGCAGAAGCCCAGGGAGGGAAGCTTCCTCCAATGCTGCCTGAGAAACTCCTTCCAGGTTCTCACAGTGTCCCTTGGTGGCTGTGTCCACTCTTCCCCCTTAAATGTCCTAGTCATTCTCTGACTAAATAAAGGTTGTGCTGTCTTCAACAGTTCAATGTCTATACATAGTGGTTCCGGGGCTGACTCCTTGTCTCAGCAGCCAGAAAATGTTGCTCCCCCTAAGAGATTCTAAATCTGAGACTCTGAACTTACTCCTGAAGGCTAAGATTCAAACATCAGTGTATATTCATATGGCTGATGTTTAATGAATCCCAACTGAGAACAAATAGCACAAAAAAATTTAATCTTTATCTGTGACATGTGCTCTCTCATTTAACAGAGTTGAGTAATTTCTCTTTCTGTATGATATTTTGAATGTGTACCATGATAACATGGTAAAGCAATAATGTGGAAGTGGCAAATGGCAGTACATCCCTACATCTAAGTTATCAGTTTTGCCCCACTGTATGTAGCACTGTGATCACACTGCACAAATCCCTGACAGCCATGGTTCAGGAACAAGTCTGACTCTTCCTAACTCCCGAGGGCACAGGTTGAGGCCTGCACTCATAGAAGGCATTTAGTAAAATAATGATGTTTTAGATGTAATTGAAAAGTCCTACAGGTGTTTTAATTGACACAAATAATTATAAACGATAGACTGGTCTAGAAAAAAATCTCTTTAAATAACCCTCCTTCCATTAATGCAGGTGATATTTGTAGACTAACTAAAGGAAATGTTTAGTATGACTTTGATGGGGTTTACATATATATGCTAAGGCATGATTGCTATGATGATGGCCGCTGTAAAAGGCCTAGGAGAATGGGAAACTTTTGACAGGGGAAATCAGAAGTGTGCAGCCAGTGAAGAATTAAACTACCGGGAGTAATAATATGGGCCGATGCACTCAATATAGCAGTAATGCCCTCTGCCAGGATAGGAAATAATTCAGTTCCCCCAGGCTGTGTGGAGGCTAAATACAGTATGACAAGAAATAGTAGCAGTACTCATTATGTCTGATTGCTAATTACCCCTTTGAATGATTCAGTTATGCCTGCTACTAGATAATTAGTTTGGTAATTTATGGCTATGGCACAAACTAGTATTTTAATTTTCACAGCACAATTTTCACAATACCTACAGTTCAGATAATATCTTCCTGTTTTATTCCATTTTAAATTGCTTTTCTGGAGGCCTATAAAAGAGCAAATATCCTTGCATTTTCCACATGTATTTCATGTAGAAGTTAGGTACTTTATGGGATTTACTTAACTTCAAACTAAAGAAAAGCAGCATCTTATTAAGTCTTATTCATTCTGGTTAATTTTGCCTATTTTATAGACACAGTCATTTATTTTTTTAAGATCTTATCAAATGATTCCATTCAAAAGCAGAAAAATTTAACATTCTAGCAAAAGACATTGAACATTTGTTAATCTTTCTGTTTCATGAAGTTCTGCTTCACATGTGGGGCATGGTTTATGCCAAATTCTCTTTTTGCAATGCCTGGGACTATTCCACTGAGAGAAACTTTACTGAGCCCAGTGTGGTGGGCCCGTGTGAAAACCAGGAACTCTGAAACTGAGGAACAAGACTGTCACTTCTAGCTCCTTTTGGAGTTGATGAGGTCAGCCCTCATTACAGGAGAGATGACTTACTATGGGCTTACTTGTGGCCTTCTTCAGTCCAGTTTCAGTCTTTAGGATTCCAGCTTCCTTGCTACAGCACTTTGTACTAAGAAAAAAAGTGGTTTTGTATACAATTACTTTTTATCCTTTAAAATGTTTGAGTTTTAGTACAACATTCCTGTCTTTGGGTTGTTTTCTGTATTTAGATAAGTGATATAAAAGAAACACAACAGAGAGAAGAAAGACAGAGAGGGATGGAGGGAGAGAGGGGTAGAGAGAAAGAAAGAGAGAGTCATAAGTTAGTGCTGTCTGAGAAGAGGGAACCTCAGCTGAGAGGATGTCTACATCAAATCAGGCTCTTCTGGCTTTTGGAGCCCAGTACCTATGGTGGGACACCTTGCACAGCCTTGAGGCAGGGGGCAAGGTGCTTGGTCCTGTCTCTACTGAATGTACCAGGCTCTGCTGTCTCCCCATGGGAGGCCTTACACTCTTGTAGGAGAGAATAGGGGTGGGTTGGGGGAAGCAGGCTGGAAGGAATGGGAGGAGGGAAGAGGGGAATCTGTGATTGGTATGTAAAATGAATAAAAAAATGTTAATTTAAAAAAAAAAGATTAGGCTCTAGGCAATCCAATCAGGCATTTTCTTAATTAGGGATTAATGTAGAAGAACCTATCCAATGTGAGTGGTGCCATCCCTGGGCTGGTCCTGGCTTCTATAAGAAACCAGGCTGAGCAAGCCATAGGAGGAAGCCTATAAGCAGCACCCCTCTATGGCCTCTGACCTGTTACTGCATCCACGTTCTGGTTCTTGCCTGGTTTCCCTCAGTGGACTGTGGTCCAGAATGTGTAAGCTAAGTAGTCACCGCGCCACTCCCCAGAAGGGGGGGGGGAGAAATTTTAGTAACTCCAATATATTTTTCGATCTACAACTCAAAGGAAAAAATTCATTAGGTTAATTTACATGACAAATATCAGTTTAATCATATATTTATTTTCATTTGTATACATTCTGCATATATTTTCCAAATCATTGAGTGATGTTATTTGTTAGGATTTGACCTAAAATAGTGTCTTGTGTAGGTTTTCCATTTTCAAGCTTGAATTCTGAATAACAGAAAAAGTTGCTTAACATCAAGACAAAGTAATTTCGCCTTGGTAAGTTTGCATCACCATGCTTAAAAAAATAACAAAGATAAGAGCTTTCAGTAATAACTTAGGTGGACATTTCCAATATTTAGAGAGAGTGTTTCTAACTTTACTGTTGTTGATACACATGCTTGTCTTTGGACTGCGAGGTACAACTAGCACGTTAAAATGAGACCACGTGTGAGCACTTCTCTGTTTCCTTTGCTCTCTGCAAGCTTCTTTGTTTTTCCTGTGGTCCAGTTCTGTAGTTGCTATCTTTTCTCGCCCAGCATTTTCCAGAGCTGGTTCAGTTTTCTAAAGGGCAGGCCTAACCGTTACTTTGGTGTGCATCAGTCTCGTGTTTATTACACACTGTATTGTGCCCTTTATTGCCAGCTGTCTTTTTTGAAATATGTGTTCCTTGACCCATTTAATAAAAGGTTCCCCACAGATCAGGCACAGTGAATCTCCTCTTTGGGTACATACTTCTTTTTCTTAATGTTAACCCAGAAGGCAGTCTGTCTAACCATCAAAACATCACATCGACCTTTCCAGCATTCTTGAGGGTGTCAGTCAGGATGTTGTTGATGCCCCCACCAGCTGCTAACTAGAATTCTAACTCTGTTTGGTGCATTTTCTTCATTTTCTCTTACATGTTTTAATACTATTTATATTTCAAATGATGTATCTCTGATATAAAATGTATCACAATCATTTAATTATTTATATGTGTTTACATTTTCCTATTATTATGACACCCAATTCTACCTTTTGATCATAATAATCATAATTAAGAAAGTAATTGATCTTCTTGCCACCAGTAAAAAGTACAATACTTACCTTCAGTATAGATGTAGTAATACATTGATAAATGGTTAGGTGGGAGGTAATCTAGAAGAAAGATACTGTAAATCTCTTATTTCCATTATAATTCTCAGTCACCTGAAAAATTTTCAACTGCAAAGGGGATATTGTCTCAGCTTTTAGATTTACATTGTTCACACACAATTATTGAGTTTAGTATGAGATTTTTTTTTATGTATTTGTCTGCACTTACTCTTGACCTGTTGTTTCCCTAAACATAAAACATAAAATCTTATCATTAGATAAAAGTTCGTACAAATATGAATTTTTTTTTCATTTTGCTTGTGTTTTTAAGACATTTTGGGCATTTTAATGTAATATTTAGGCCAATTCCTGATTTTATAATTCTAACCTATAAGAGTAGCTTTTTTCTTATTTGGTTAAAATAAATACAGTGGCATATTTGTTATTGTGTTAGTTATGGACAGAAGTACGGTGCACTAAGAACGAACTTGGAGATGATAGATATGACTGCAATGTGCCATCACATAGTTTACTTATTTGTCTAGTTCAATTTTGTGAGCTAAACATTACAAATGTATTTTATTGGCAAAACTCATATACAAGATCAAACTAAAGTTTGTCCTTACAGAGTTTAAACCAATGAGGAAGAAAAATAAGCACATATAATTCATAAAAAGTCAAAAACAGACATTGATTAAACAAATATCTTTAAAGTTCTGAGATATCACATAAAAATTAACATGTTATTTAGCCTGAACTATTATTGTGGATAGACACTAATATTTATAGTTCATGGGCTTAATAAGACATGAATACCTCTTATTCAGAAATAAATTAGATTGCTGATTTCATTAATACCCCAACTGGTATATATGTGTTGCTATATGCTAGTTTTCTGTCATTACAACAACATATCTGAACTAATCAATCAATTAAAAAGATTTATATTCCATTTAAAGTTTTCAAGATACCAGTCAGATAGCAATTTTCCTGTTACTCTGGCATGATTTTGCAAAGTAAAACTACTCACTTCATTGCCAGCAAGTAAACAAGGAAACACAAAAGCTTGGGATTCCATTATTTCTTTGGAGTGCATATCCACAATGACCAAAGAAGGTCTACGAGCCCTCTGGTCAGTTTTATCGTCTTCCTCCATCACCGCCCTGTAGGCTAAGCTTTTAGCTTATAGCTCTTTGAGGGGTATTCAAGATACACGCACTTAGCAGCTTAAGAAGTGGAACTATGTGTGCTTTGAAAGCCTGTAGTTCATTTTCTGCTACTTGTTTGAATACTATTTGTAGTTCAAATGAAACATGTCTGATAGATTTCATCAGACAAACAGAATTCATTAAAGTTCTAAATAAGATTGAAATTTCATCTTCCTTGTTGAAAAATCTGGGATCATTATTTTTATTTTCTTATTTATTTATTTTTTGACAAATTCAGGTGTTAGCCAACTCAGTATCAACCATACAGGTATATAATTCAGATATAAAATTATTCTTAGAGTTATAATTAGTAAATGATTTTCATTTGCTTCCAAAACTCCAATCTCAGAGGTAGAACAGCTCTATACTCCAGCAGCCTGAACACTTCTTAAAAATAAAGTGAATGTGCTAGAACACCAGGGATCAGCCAAGTGCATCCAGAAAGGAGGACTGAGAACATTGTCCAAGTGGTGCAGAGGGACATGCAAGGAAGCAGATCTGAGCCAGAGTCTTAACATAAAAGTAGGAATTGAGCAACAGAGGCCAAGGATGGTTCATAGACTCTGAATTAAATTATTGCCTATGGCGTGAACTGGACTGTGTCTGTAGTATAAGGTGCATTGCCATGAAAAAGAGGCAAAAACTTGATCCATCTGCTTCACAGAAATCAAGGAAGTTGACTGAAGGTCAGTTCTACAGCAGAAGCTTGTTAGCCAGGAAGGTCTCACAGAATTCAGTGGTGATGTCTCGTCCAAACAGATGGGGCTTTCTTCAGGTTAACTCTCTTTTATTGAAACGACTTATCAGGACTTGATAAGACATAGCATGAGTCTGGTGTATAAGATAACACATGTGATGTGGAATATGAAACTGGAAACTTGGGAATCTTCTTCCAGCAGGAAAAACAAATTTGTTATGAGAAAAGAAAATCCCTTTAGTCAGAGCAGGGAGAACCAAGTTCAAATAGAACAAATCTCTGATTTAGGTGTGTAATCAAAGTGCTGTGTTTTGCTCAGAGAAGTCCTCCAGGTGGCACATATTATGGAATTTCTAGAGTAAAGTGTAATAATTTGTGGAAGGCTGGTGAATTTTATTCCTAAGAGGAAAATTAACCAGCCTATATATGATTGAATATAAACAAAGACAAATCTTCAAATCTCTTTGTATTTATTATATTCTTAAAAATTAAAAATGTAGCTTTTAAATATTAAGGATGTATTTCTTAATAAACGTGTATTTCCATAATCCAGTCTTTTCCTTTACAGATGCTAAGTAAATGGAAATTGAGCTAATCTTAGAACCAACTTCCAAATATATTTTTAAAAATGTGTTCTATGTAAATCCATAGCAACAAGAAAATTTAATTTTCCCCAAATTCATTTACATCATTGTTTACCTAAGGTCCATTCATCTACTCTGATTTCTGATTTTTCCCCAACTAATTTTCTCTTCCAGTCTGTCTTACATGCTGTTTCTGCTGTGGAAACCATTAACTGTCCTCTGTATTCCCTGATAATGAATAGTCAAACTCATCCTCAGGACTTAGTCCACACTTTCTTTCTTCTTACAGGACATCTTGTAGGGCTCTTTGTTCTTAGCACACAATTTATATTCTACAACACAAGGAGACAGAGACTAGTGAAACAGACAGAAATATTTAGCTAACTGAAACAGGCTGTATGGGATGTTGTCCCTGAGTGCTTAGCACAAATATTGATCCATGGCTGCCTCTCAAGTAGTTTTGAATACAATAATGAATGGCCTTTTGAGTTCCAATCATACATCTCTTCTGAGCTCTGTGTTAATGAACTAATTGAAGAGGGTATCCAGCCAGGCAGGTGGTACATGCTGGTAATTTGAATACTCCAAAGACTGACACTAGAGAGAGAAGGAAAGGAATATTTGAGAATATTAATGTCTGTGTCTACATTTTACCAAAAAAGAAGGCACGATGGTATTATATCCTGATGTTCACACAAAATTAAAAGACATGAATACAGTATCAACCTTGGGTCCAGACATCTGCCCAGAGTGCACACTTTTCATTCATAAGTTCAATTCTCTGTCCTGGCTATAGGCTATTAATTATGAATGTGGTAGATTATTGACTCTGCAACAAATAGAATACTGAATGACAACCCTTTCCCCGGTCATGTATTCTGTATGTATTAACTGTATGTTTATTGATTTAGAAAATAATTAAGAACTTTCCACTGTTTCCCAATAGCTAGGACTTTATAATGAATAGTGTATGTTCTGGAGATACAACTGAGATTCATAAGGCAGAATATGTTTCTATTCCTCATTTGTTCTCAATGCTTCCTGGATACTTTCAGTCTACATTACATCACCTTAGAGACAATACAATTACATTAGCTAAAGCACTTTTAAATTTTCATTCTTCATCATATAAGCATATAATTCCAGCAAAAGCATCACAACACATTTTGTGGAGAATCCTTTTGCCTTCCATGGACATTAAAGGCTGGGGGATACCTTCAGCATCTATGCATTTCTTTCTAAAACTCTTTGTAAAAATTCCAGAAAATAAAGGGGCTAATCTAAAATTAAGAATCTCTATTTTATTTTCATACTGACAACTGAAATGTGTATCTAACATATCTTATTCTTTTACTTTTTACCAGTCAAGTACAGAAATATCACTTCTGGAACTAGGCTTTCCAGGGCCATCATTGTTCTGAAGACAAGGCAGAATGCAGACTGAAAGCGGCATTTTCCCTGAATTAACAAGACGAATAAGAGCTGTTCCTCTCTTGCTAACTGACTTGGGAATCACTCAGAGACTAGATCAGTGGATTCCCATACTGCCATCTCGCCACAGGAACTTTTCTAACCCCAGCTGTAACAAAGTGTTGCACTTACAAATACTCAGTTGGCAGGAAGCATTTTCCAGCACTTTCCTCTCCCAACTTGCATCTGGTGAAGGTCTCTCTCCCAGGAGTTCCAAGTAAACAGATAGTGTTATTTTGTAGCATTCCAGACAGGACATCGTTAGATTTAGAACCATCCCTTCATAAGAAGGGAATCATACTAGAGTTGTGCTGTTTAATATAATTGTGAACTTATAACACTTAGTGTTCTTTTTTAATGTACTGAGTCCATTTCCTTATATTATGCCTTGTCTTATTTTATTATACATTTTTGGAAATTATTCACTTATTGTTTATTTCTAATGGCTTTAATCTCAATTTTAAACAAAGGTTTTTTTTTATCACTGCTGACACAATTGTTGACCAAATGTAATTATGATTCTTCAATAATGTACTAAATATAATGCATAGATAAAAGACTCTACTCAAAGTAACTTTGTCCATTCAACTTTACTATTTTTAACCATTGACAAAAAATTATTAATTTTGACTGGATGCTTATATAGCAAAATTATAGGATAACTACCAATGCAAGAGATAATATTTAACCTTTGTTCAAATGTTTCCTGTTGACAATATAGTTCATTGTACTAGTGCTCAAGGTACTTGACAAAATTTACCTCAATAACTTATTCATAATTATATCAAAAATACATTTATTGAACTTCCAACTATTTGTACAATGAAGGGCAATACATATGGATATAAGAGGTGATTATATAACTCATCCAAGTGCTATGAATTAATTTCATGAATGGGATATTGATCCCATCAAGAAGGGATACTTAAATAAGACTGACAAGTCCAGGACAACTTTTGAGAAAATATTGCATGAGTTCTGTCTCACAGAGCCAAAGGCCCAACTGTGTGACAAGGAAGGTAAGAGATCAGATGGTCAGCAAATTGACGATTAGGAAATTGTCGTAGGCACAGCAGCAGTTGGGAGGCACAAATGAGTCCAGGCTTCTGGTGGAAATGAACAGACATACAGACCAGAGTCAGGAGTCAGAGCATTAAAGGCATGGTGAGATAAGAGAAGTAGTGGTGTGTCTGCTCAGTAAAGGAGTCTAACATGAGCAGTCATTTCAGTCTTATTGTCATTTGCTGTGGACAAACTGGGGTACAGATGGTAAAGATTTTGTAACTCTGAGGAATGGGAACTTGTAGAGCATGCAGCGGGTTGTGAGAATCCTCACTTCAATGGCTTCTATTTAATCTATAAATAAAGTGCTAAACTCATGTCCTGTGGGTGACGAAAAACGGGGAGTCACAGAGTGCTTACAAAAAGTGGTAAAGACTTAAAATATCGTCTGTGAGAAAACTGGACAAAGAGCCATGCAGCAAATGTCTAAGGAGTGATTTCTGGCTGTGCTGAACTTGCTATTTGTGTTGTGGGGTGCAGCATCACACCGCTTCATTCTTTGGAAGCTTGCAGGGAAGCACAGAAAAATACCATGTCCTAAAGCATAGACAGCGTGTTTGCTGGATTGATTTGAAACTTAGGTTATTATGAGAGAGAGAAAAATGGGTTTTGGAAACGGTCGAAGTGATGAATCATGAAATCTTGGCTAGGCACAGGAAGAAGTGAAGATGGGGTGGGAAGATGAGATTAGGAATCCAAATCCTTGCCATATGGAACATGCGTGGACAGAGCCAAGGTTGCAACCTGAAAGGACTGAGGGAGCATGGTAAGAAAAATACTATATTTCATTTTTACAGATGTTACCACGTACAAAGAAGGATCAAGAATGTCACCTGAAAAAAAAATTGAGATGCTTGGTCAAAACTAATTTAAATAACCAGTAACCTCAAGAAACCCCACCAATTTTATTTTCTAGAATTTAATCTCCTATAAACAGTTGTGCATAATAGAGGTGGAGTAAACTGTTATAGTTACAGATGGGTGGGAAGATTACATTGCCAAATATTTTTATTTCTTTTTGTTAAAGGGAAGTTTGAATGTATCAGTGAATACAAATGATTCACACTTAGACAAATACATCATAGATTTCATTGCTAAAAGGAGCTTACAAATCAACAACCAAACATTTTACTCTCAGATAACCCCAGAAATGCCATTCCGTTCAATGTGGTAATAATCTGTTGTTTTGCACAGTAATAAAGATAAAGTTAAGATGTTCTGTAGTACTATCCAATTTAACCAAAGGTCAGGCACAAATTTATCCACTGTGAATGTTTGTCTGTATCATAAATTTCCTCCTTAGTGTAAATTAAAAGAATATTACAAGAATAAATCTACATAGATGCTCTAGTGAACAGTGAGTGACATAGGGTTTTTACATAATTCACAACAAGCATAGAGAGCTACTCACATTTCCAACTGATTGTAATTGGATATAAAGAAATAATTATATGAAGTAGTCAGGGAAACTACTGTGGCCTTATGTTTGGTATCTATAGAACCTTGGGTCTCAGGAATATGTTAGGAATTTTACTGAACTTATGCAATGATATCTTCTTAAATTGACTGAGTTTTTTTCTAAATTTATGAATTTATTAAAGGTATAGCCATGAGAAAGATTGCAACTAGCATTTCAATCTATCTTAAATTTATATGAATAAAGTTCTCAGCTTAACTTATTTGTAAAGCTGTTTGTAAAGAGATTTGTAAAATACCTTTATTTTAAAATATCACTCTTGAGGGCCTATTTAATTTTTGGTAATATCTCCTTATTTCTATTGTTTACAACATTTTCTTTCATTTTGTGAAAAAATTGTCAAGAATATCATTTCACTAAGTGCTGATGGATTCTTCAATATCTTCTCACAGTTTCACTGTACCTTATTAAGATGCTTATGGCATTTGGAACAGACATTTTGCCAAAGTGTGTGTCTTTGAATAATACCCCTCTCCAGACATTCCTATCTTCTATTTTACGTCAAGAAACAAGACAGAAAATATTTTCCTAATAAATATTGGAACTCTGAAAATGAGGCACCCACTTACCTTTCAGTATTTTTGTTTTTCTTCTTGATTTATTTTTAATTTTTCTGAGAATGTACATGAGTTTACTACACTTAAAACATTTTTTTGCAAGAAACTTTTTGTTTTTAATGGGCATATAGTTAAAATGTTTTCAATGCAAGGTAAAGCAAAACTCAAATATATGAAATAAAACGGTGACAATTAATCATATATGTTCTAGTCACAACAGTCAGCCTAAGGAAGGGTGAACAGGCCCAGGTCGGAAACAGAGCAAGTCAAAACTCCCATGCTGATCATTTAAAACATTTTACTCCTGTTTCTACCAACCCATTTCCCCTAGAACTCATGATATCTTTTCCTACAATTTTTCCTATCAATTTATGTGTAGAAATATATGTGTATATATTTGTATATATCTATTTATTTACAACCTATTGAGTTCAATTACTGTTTTTATTAAATCCTTCATATAAAATTATATCAATATGCGTTTGTACACAAGTCAATATAACCATGTCATTAAGTAAAGACAAAAATTAAAATATACTAGAGAAAATGATAAATCACCTTTAAACTTTATTCTTATTGAACTTGTCTTTGACAATTTCATACATGAGTGGAGATCATTCCGATTTTAGTAACTTCCTACCTTCTCATGTATCTCGCACCCTTGCTATCTCCCTTTTGTCTACAATTCCCCATTCCCTTTTCAAACATTCACAAGCACTATAATCTGAACTAGAGTCTTTGAATATTCTGCTAAGAAACTCATGGATGCTGACATGATGTTAATCTTTACCTTCTTCCAGCTTACTAACTTTTATAATATTATAGCATGATACATTTGTTACAGTTAATCAGTCAAAATTGATAGAGTAACAAAAGCCCATTATTTACATCAAGGTTGACTTGTTTGTTTTACCTTCTGTGGATATGACAAATTCACAGTAACTTCCATCCACTACCCTAAGTGACACAACATAGTGCCCAAGTTATACCACCATTCCTAATTTCTTCTACCATGAGGACATGAAGGGAGAGTTCTGGTCTTTGCCACCACTGAGTGACATTTCTACTTTTGGATTTAAGCCATTCCCTTAGCCTCACAGTGCTGTGTCGCTGCTGTTCTTCCTAATAACATAATGTTAAGCAGCTTTTCATGCAATTTCTTATCATCTGTGTATCTTCCCTTAATTGGGTTGTTTAGATCATTTTTGTACTCAGTAGGCATATTTAGCTCCTTTTAACTGAGTTTTAAGGCTTCCCTGAATATTTTAGAAACCAGTCATTTCTCAGATATGTCATTTCCAAAATGTTTTAATTAATGGATTGTTACATTTTAATAACCTATCACTGTACAGAAGTTTGTATTTTATCTATTTATTATTGTTTTTACAATTTTTATGAAGTGTATTTTGATCATATCAATTCCCATCCCTAACTCCTCTGATATCCTCCTTCCTACTCCATAGCATCCAAAATTCACATGGTACATCAAACACTTTGAAAGGTTTGGATTTTACATACTGTTTATAATCCTTTTTTAGTTAATTTTTGTGGAAGCTGTAAGTTCTGTGCCTACAATAGCTTTTCCCCCATTTTTCCATCACCATTTCCTCAGAGAGGCTTCATTTTGTAAAAAGAAAAAAATGTTTAATGGCTTTCTGATCCCATTCCTAAATTATATGGTGTGCACTTCATTTTGTATTCCTAGATTTTATCTCGATATGAACTACCTTTATAAAGGATCTCTTATTTTCCAATCACATATACTTTGGACAATACTCTTTTGCTCTATTCAGGAAGCTCTTGACATCAAAACCGCAATGAGGCTTACACAATTAATTTACAGAGCAAACCAGTTCTACATTGTATAGCCTAAGATATGATTCATTTATTCAGTATAAACTGAGTATTCATTTCAAGAGCGGTATTAATTGACCAATTACATTATGCGGACTCTAAAATAATGATAATAGTAAATATCTGCCCTTCCTGTGTCCAAATGAGTTTTTGGGGAAATGAGTGTGAAAATAAAGTAAATTTTACTGAGGGATAATTAATACGTAATGCAAATTTTACTGCCCAGTTCTATTATTGCTGGATGAGGCATACCCTTCATACCCTTCAGTTGAGGTAAGGAACAATTCCATTTGCTTTTTTGTAATTCACTCTTTCAATCACTGATTAGCTTCATGGTGTTCCTTTCATTTCCCTCTTTCCAAAATATTCTATCAATATTATTAGGTTTGGTGTGACTGCTTTTACTTTACATGATTCTGTGGGATTCCTCCATGTTATCATATATATCAATACAGACTTTCCTTGATTAGATGAGTTTATATCACCAAACTCACGGTATTTTAAAAATATGCACAAATACATATAAATTATGCAGAATATCATAACTTAGCCATAATGTTCTATGGAGCATTGGTGGTTTACTCTTGTAGTTATGTAGATGATTGGGAAAGGAGGCTCACAGCCATACTCCAGCATCACAGGAGCTATCAATATGCATATCACCAGCCAAGGAAAACATCAAAATTCAGAAAAGTAAGTTCAGTCACTTTTCACAAGTTTTAAATTGCCAAATTATAAGACAGAAAAAAATACACTGAGTTGAGGACTCTCTGTATCCTCTTTGTGACTTTATTTTAAGATATAAAACACTTTAATTTTACTGAAATCCATTTAAAGTATTTGAGAAAAATATTAAACTTATTTCTAAAATGAGTTATTAAATGCCTACATTACTTAAGGATATATAAATATTTCTGTATCATATGAATAATGACATTTAATTATTTTCTGAAAACATTTACTATCTCTAAAATATAATTACCCATTTTTCTCAGCAGTATACTGAATTCTTTGGTGCATAGTTATAAAAACTCTAACTTTTTTAATGCTTCAAATAGTTTGGGATGAAATTAAAAACAGGAGGTGGTTTTCTTGCAACATGGATTGAAATCCCAAGATGAGATTGATTGTGTGAAGTTTTTTCTATTGATAAAAAAGGCTTTTTGAGCTGAACAAGAAAGGTATAAAATTAAAGTAATTGCACACTTCAAGTTTTAGTAGCAACATGAAATCCTGCTGGGAATGTGATGTTTTACTGACATTTGTAGGCCGCAGGCCTACTGTGAGGCTCATTGGATGTGAATGGTGGTTATTTTCCCATGACTTATAAGTGGTCCTTTGGAGTAGCTCCCATACTTTACCAGCAGTGTGCCAACAGATGTTAGCTTGTGTTCTCTAGCCTGCCCTTTTAAATATGAAAGCTATACTATGTTTGTTCTTGGTTTTGTGTTTTAATTTGCTTGCCATTGTGTGTAATTACATGCTAAAAGCATAACTGCACTAAGGAAGTGCAACCAAACTAGGTTCATTATCATGTAAATGCTTGGTTGTTTCTCACAGTAATTTACATAGACATTAACCTCCTTGAAACACACATGCCTCGTGACTGGTTTAGAGGTCAACATTCAAAACATGCTGATGCATAGGAAAGAAAACTTGATTGTCCAGGGATCATCCCTTCCTCACAACTTTGAGCTCTCCCTGTTCACTTTGAAGTCCTATTGCTTGACTAGGATCCATATATCAGCATGTATTAACTGTATTTTCTTCAAACATATAGTAATTTTCTATCTTATTTTACAATAGGGAATCAAGGCACATAATGCAAAGTTGAAACTATATTGTTTGTTTCTTTATCTATTCATTGTGATTCCACTGGTGAAACCAAGGTCTTTGTGCATGACCCAGCATATACTCTACCCCAGTGCTATACCTCTGTCCCTAGGCTAAGCATCTTTCAAAATTGTTGCAAATGTAGATTTTTCTTTTATTTCTAAAAAAGTTCGTATTTAGTATTTTTCAAGTGAATTAGAAAACAATAAGAATTTGAGGTTTCTCTTTTTCCTGAATGCCACTTTGCCATTAACTAGGGCATAGAGAATATAAAATAGCAAACATTGTAAAAAAAAAAAAGAAAAAAAAAGAAACTTTTTAAAAATGTTCTTTTCATCCAATACATTTTCATCACATTATTATTCTTCTCAGAACTTTTCCAGTTACCTATCCACCCAACTACATGTTCACTCTCTCTTTAAACAAACAGTAAGACAAAAATAAGCAAAAAACAAACAAAAAAACACGGAGTCTGTTTCTAGTTTTGAGTTGGCCAAGTACAGCTAAGCAAGTCCTAGGGTGCAGTTGATACACCAGACAATTAATTGCAGAAGACTGATCACTCCTTTTCCCGAAGGTATCAATTATAAATCACTTCTTGGTTAGGGGTAGGATTTTGTGTGCATATCAGCATTGTTTGTAATAGCCAGAACCTGGGAAAAAAACCTAGATGCCCTTCAACTGAAGAATGGATAAGGAAAATATGGTACATATACACAATGGAGTACTACTCAACAAAGAAAAACATTGACATCATGAGGTTTGCAGGCAAATGGATAGATCTAGAAAAAATCATCCTGAGTGAGGTAACCCAGACTCAGAAGGACAAACATGGTATGTACTCACTCATAGAAGGATACTAATTGTAAAACAAAGATGACTGGACTGCTACACAACTCCAGGGAGACTACCTAGAAAACGGGACACTAGGAAAGACACAGGGATCACCCAATGACAGAGAAATGGATGAGATCTACATGAAAAACCTGGACAACAGTGGGAGTAATGAAGGGCAAGGTTTGAGGGAAAGAAAGCTTAGGGGAGCAGGAGATCCCAGCTGGATCAAGAACAGAAAGAGAGAATAAGAAATAACAGACCATGATAAATGAAGACCACATGAGAACAGGAATAGGCAGAGTGTTGGAGAGGTCCCCAGAAATCCACAATGATACATCCTCTGTAGACTGCTGGCAATGGTGGAGAGAAAGCCTGATCTGACCTAGTCTGGAGATCAGATGACCAAACACCCTAACAGTCATCTTGGAACTCTCATCCAATAACTGATGGAAGTGGATGCAGAGATCCTCAGCCAGGACCCAGGTGGAGCTCCAGGTGTCCAATTGTCGAGAAATAGGAGGGACTGTAAGTGCATGAATTGTTGAGCCCAAGATTGGAAAAGGCAAAGGGACAGATAGCCAAACGAATGGAAGAACATGAATTGTGGACCAGGGGCTGTGGAGCCCCCAGCTGGATCAGGCCCTCTGGATAAGTGAGACAATTGAATAGATTGATCTGTTTGGGAGGCATCCAGGCTGTTGGACCAGGACCTGTCTTTGGTGCATGAGCTGGTTGTTTGGAAGCTTGAGCTTGTGCAGGGACACTTTGCTTGGCCTTGGGGTGGAGGTGGGGGGGAGACTGGACCTGCCTATACTGAATCCACCTGGTTTAAGTGGATCCCCAGGGGAGTCTTGGCCCTGGAGGAGGTGGAAGTGCAGGGGGATGGGTGGATTGGGTGGGTGCAGGAGCGGGGAGGATGGGGGAACCCATGGCTGATGTGTGTAATGAAACACAAATATAATAATAATAATTTTTAAAATTGAAATTTTATTCAATATTGTATTGATTCTTATTTCCAAGAAATTATTTTATTATAAGTTCTTATATAATAGACGGGTTTATTGTGTTTTAAAATATTTATATTTATTTTTAATTGTGTGTGTGTGTGTGTGTGTGTGTGTGTGTGTTTTGGGGAACCATTCTGCATATGAGTACTGTGCTTTCAGAAGCCAGAGAGGACATTGGATTCTCTATTAACTCGATTCTAGTTGTTTTCGACCCACCTTAAGTGAATGCTTGTAACAGAACCTAGATCCTCCACAAAATCAGTCTGTACTCTTAACCTCTGAGCCATCTACAGCCCCCACCTGATATTATTTATTTATTTATTTTTAAAGATTTGTTTATCTATTATGTATACAGTCAGTGTTCAGCCTGCAGGCCTGAAGAGGGCACCAGATTTCATTGTAGATGGTTGTGAGCCACCATGTGGCTGCTGGGAATTGAACTCAGGTCCTCTGAAAGAACAGCCAGTTAACCTCTGAGCCTAATTTTTTTTTTTTTAAATTTCATACCTTTGTTTTAAGAATTAAGTTGTTGCCAGTTTAAGGAATCCCACTATAGATTCCTTTCTTACAGAGTTTGGTCTGACAAGTGGAGACTGCAGGGCTTATGGTTACATCACAGTAGAAATGTTAAGCCAGCTGCAGTCATGCCTTGAGACTGTATGATCCCTAGGGCATTAGCCACATGGTTCTGATTGGTCAAAATCGTGACTATCTTTGGTATTACTTTAATAAAAATAAACAATAAAAAACTTATTTTTAATAAGTGTCACAAATGTCCTTAAGGAAAAATTAAATTTCAATTACTTCTTCTCTTGAAAGATGTGTGTTAATTGTTTTTAAAAATAATACTATAGCCTACAAACAAAGTAAATCAAACTTTATGAACAAATAAGAGTGCTATAGATTTTTATTATTTTTAAGGTAATATATGTGGAAGGATAAGCTCTTTTAATGAATTTGAAACACTATGAATTGTTACTTAGGAATAATCTTTCCAATGACAATATCATATTCTCATTGGCTTTATCTTGGTGTCTTAAAGGTTAAAAAAAAAAAAAAATCCATCTAAGGACATCCTAAAGGGACTTCTTTGTAAAGGTACCTCTTTTAAATGCTGGTGCTAATGTGTCTAGACACTCAACCTGCCAGCATTCACACAAACTAGTTATATGTTATTGTGATATACACTGTATCTTAATGTCTACTACTTTGTAGTTAACAGAAGAGTCATTAATATTATGATATTTACCTTTTGTGGACATTTAAAAACAGGAAAATAAGTTGAAACAGATTAGAAATATCTCTAACATAAAACTTTAGAAAGAATTTTTGATATATTTATTTTTATTTTAAATGTATGGATGTTTGCCTAGATGTGTGTCTGTGAACCATTTGAGGGCTATGTGTCCTCAGAGGCCAGAAGAGGGTTTTGGATACTGTAGAACTAGAATCTTAGACAGTTGTGGTTGATTCTGGGTATCAATTCAGGTCCTCTGTAAGAGCAGGGCCCTTAAATGCTAAATCATCTTTCCACCCCCTCTAACATTAAACTTTGAAGACAAATATCTCCTGATTCATGATGGATTAGAAACGTAAAAATAGTTACTCAAATATACACTAAATAAATAGTATGTTAATTTTTTATAAAGATTGAGAATTATGAAAAGCTATTAGATATAATATTAAAGAATTAGTGATTTAAAAGGCTTCTGGTTCAAAGAAAATATTTTATACTAACCTGATGTGGCTATTAAAGACATATGAAGATTTTGTAAGACATAAGGAATGACTATTTCCTTCTAATTCTGAAGTGGATCAAGTCTGTGAAAAGCTACTGAATTACCTGTACTCCAAAACTACTGGATTACCCTGGCATATTCTGGCATGGTTCATTATATGTAAATTTGCTAACTTCTTAGTCAAAAAAATAAAAAATCAGGAGATTTTTTTGTTTGTCATTAAAGCTACTAACACTCACAAATTAGTTTAAGAGGTTGAAAGGTAAAATGCACTCATTCAGCATATTTTATTGTTCCCAACAAGTCATGGGCAAATTAAAGAGTAAAATTAATCCAGTCTTTTTTATAATTATATTTTTTGTTTGTTTTTTGTTGTTGTTGTTTGCTTGTTTGTTTTCGAGATAGGGTTTCTCTGTGTAACTTTGCTTCTTTCCTGGAACTCGCTTTGGAGACCAGGCTGGCCTTGAACTCACAGAGATCTGCCTGGCTCTGCCTCCTGAGTGCTGGGATTAAAGGCGTGCGCCACCACATATCAGCCATGGGTTCCCCTGCCCCCCCCCCCCCCCCGCATTCCCCACAGCCCCTCCCCTCCATTCCCATCTTCTCCCGGGCCAAGACCCACTGGGGATTCAACTCAGCCTGGTAGATTCACTATAGGCAGGTCCAGTCCCCTCCTTCTAACTGGATCAGGCCCTCTGGATAAGAGAGCCAACTGAATAGCTTGAACTGTTTGGGAGGCATCCAGGCAGTGGGACCCAGACCTGTCCTTAGTGCATGAGCTGGTTGTTTGGAGCCTGGGGCATTGGGGGACACTTTAATCCAGTCTTTTAACTCCTGATGGATCAAGACAGACACGATACAGAAGAGATTTTGTCTAAGGAACGTTCTGCGTGAAAAATTGTTAACAGAAAATGTTAACAATGGAAAAGGAACTTAAAGTGGAATAGAGCTTGTAAACCAAAACGTAGCAAGAGAGACACATGCTAATTGAAATGTTAAATTCATGTCATTGCGTTTTCTAAGTCTGATTGTGCATATCAAATGAAAACTAGCATGGAATCATTGCTAGATAGTTCCATTATGTTCCGGAAGAAAATTATGTAAATCCCTCAAAGTCTTCAACTGCAACATAATATTTCGACACATGTGGAAATGTATGTCATTTTCTAAAGAGATCAAGCCAAGGTGAAGGATGTTATTCTTTATGTAACTTCATTTTGCTATTCAGTTTTATCACTGATTCTTCTAGCAGAGATTACTTAGAACTAACAATTTGGAATCATGACTCCTTGATGCAGGCAGGCTCTCCTCTTATCATGTATTTCAATATTAATATCTTTATTTTATACTTACTCTCCAATATTTATTCATACCTGTATTTGTATTTTCCTCTCTTTATTGCCGAGTTTCCCATATACAATGTTATTGCTACATTTTAAGCAATATCCCTGGAGGGCTTGGAGATGTGATTCAGTAGGTAAGAACACTGACTGGATTGGATTCCAAGCCCCCACATGTTGGGTCTCAGCTGAAATTCCAGTCCCAGGGTTTTTACTGCTCTCTTCTGTTATCTGCAGGCACTGGATACACATGGTATAAACATGCCTGCAGAAAAAATAACCACACACATAAAGTAAAATAAAAAATGTAAAAGATAAAAAGATCTTCCTGGAGTCATAGCAAGTACCTTTATCACATATTCCAAAATATGTAAACTATTTGCAAATAGTGTAACTACTATGCACTGTTGGAACAAATACAGAAATATTGACTTGAAATGGCAGTTTTAATTCAGTTGCGAATATTTTCAATTAGATGAAACCCAGGAACTTAGTGAAATGATTAAGCTTAGTGTTAATACATTCATAGCTAACCAGATTTTGCAGCATCTGATATTTTTTTTTTTTTTTTGGAAAATTTGCTGCTGTGCCTAGAGTATTGGTAACCCAGTGTTCTGGGAGATTGTGGAAGCTTTGGGATAGATAGATAGATAGATAGATAGATAGATGGATGGATGGATGGATGGATGGATAGATAGATAGATAGATATGATTCACTGAAGGTGGGCTAATGTGGGTTATAGTCTGTCACTGCCACCTATCCTGTTCTGTTTCCTGCCTTGCACCGAGTGACCAGTCACCTTATTGCACTGATACAGACCTGATGGTTTCAGCTACCATGATGTCCCTGTTGGACTAAAATCCCTTGTGAACTAAAATAGGTTGTTGTTGTTGTTGTTGTTTTTTTTCCATATGTGGGTTCTGACAGGTATTTTGTCACAGCTATGAGAAAACTTACTTAAAATGGTTTAGGAAGACTTGACAGTGATGTGGAGAGAGCAATTTTTAAAGAAGTACCTGAATTGAAATTCTTGGTTCTCACACCTAGTAAGACATTGTGATACAAACCTTGGGGCGACAATGTCTATCTTCTTTGTGTCTTTCTGTTTATTTTTTATATGCATAATTCCAGCCTAACCTGTCTGTTATGTTCTAAATTAAATTTCAACTCATTTTAGATGCTACTGAACTACAGTTTCTCTCAAAATCAGTTACAACAATGGAAAAATAAGTAACTGTTTTTGAAAGGCTACAATCAGTGAACACAATCAGACAAAACTACCACATAAAGTGATTCTTAGTACTTTGTCTTGCTTCTCGGAGTAAAACTAGCAACATTTCTAGGAATATTTCCCATAAATTGACTGCCAGTGAAATCTCCACCTGCTTTCGGGACTCAAAGGAAGACACAATTCCTTTCAAATGAGTAGATATAAGGTCCTCAGCCCAAACAGTAGAGCCTGAGATCATCAGAAAAGTAATTTATGTTTCATAGGGAAAGTATCATGTTCATTCATAATTAATGTCTCTAACTACAATATTTATGGAATGAATGAACTGGTTCTGATATCAGAAATAAAAGGACCCTTTGGTTTATTTTTTCACATATAAAATACCACATTAATTCATCTAAGAATGAGGTTTCAGTAAGAAACTACCAATTAAATGTTTCCTTATATAGAATATAGATTTGCATTTTGTACTAGTAAATGGATAAGAAATCTAAGACTTAATGCTAATTCATATGATCTTCATATGTAATGTCTGGATAACTTTTGAGTCCACTTGTACATTCATTAAGAATATGCTGTTTTAGTACTGCTAATTTTTTTAAAGGAAATAAAACCATTTTCCCTAATGTAGTAAAGATGAGGAGGAATCAATTGAAATATACAAGAACCTAAACATGTATCCCGTGCCAGATGGGGAAACTGAGTAGCAGAGATTATGATAATCAGGAATGTAGTCAACTATCCAAGTAAAAACAGAATACTCAGTGTCCTGTGGTAATCATTTTTTACAGTCAAAATAAGACTCCAGTTCATAAACACTATGTACCAGAATCATACATTTCAACCTTAAAAATAAGTGTCTGTGCCCATGAGAAATCCAGGATGAACTATTTCTCCACAGTGTTTGCAAAGCTCCAAGACTTATTTTAATGTGCATTCTAGACAGGAAGCCTGTGCTCATGTGCCCTGGGCAGTCTCTCTTTCTCCCTGGCACAGTTTCTGTTGAGTGCTGTCATCAGATCTCCTCAGGCTGCATTTCCGTGAGTTTTTCCACAGAGAGCTTTGCATTTCCATTAGTGGTTGCACTTAATTTCAAATTTCTTAAAAATAATGCTTTATTAAACTCAACAAAATTGCCCTCACCTGTGTACACTGTACTCTACCTAGAGACCTGAAGGCTTTATCCAAATTATACTCTAATGTTATTGTCCACTTATCCTCATTATACTTAATGCTATTGATCGGCACTTTAAATATCTCCAGTTTTGAATGCAGAAATCAGAATTTCTTTTGTCCTCACATGGATATTTTAATCAGAATTTAGAAACAAAGCATTTATTTATATGTTAGAAAGAACGTTATGCTATCGATTTTATTAACTATAAAAACAATACATGTTTATATTCCTAAAAAATAGTAGCAATCATGCTTGTGATTAAATAGTGCAGATACTCTAAAACTGTTGGCCAATTTTACCTTTGGAAACAATGAACACTGTTCCTTTTCTTTAATATACCTTAGATAGTTAATAGAATGACAGTTTGGATGTCTTAATTGATGTAGTTAATGCTTGTAGTGAATATTATTTTACAAGAATGTGGAATTACAAAGCAAAAACTGTTCTTTTTTGCAAATCCTATCAGTTATTTCTATTGTTTCCTTCATCCCTTTTATCTGGTGTTTATATACTGAAAATATTAGTGTATCTTAAGAATTTGCTTAAACTCAGTCCAGGCTTTTCTGTATAAGCTGTCCTTCACAGGGGAGATTACCTTATCCATTAAATAGCTGGAACCATTAACTAATTAAAATACCCAGGGTACAATTCAATGTCCAGAAGTTATTAGAGATTCAGTATGATCTTCACTGAAAACTTTTTCAAAATTTGGAATTTAAAGTAGATTGAAGAAAATTAATATTTATAAATAATAGAAGCTAATAGAAGCACATATAGATTAAATTTAAGAGAGAAGAGAGAGAGATGGGTGGGGGGGAGAGAGAGAGAGAGAGAGAGAGAGAGAGAGAGAGAGAGAATATAGTACTAGGAATTTGGAAGTTTCTGTATAAGTTATCATTAATTTGTCAGTCACTAGGACCCAACTCTTAAATTTAGTTTTAGTTTAGTTGTTAAGTAAACAGGCTTTGGCCAGGCAGTGGTGGCGCACACCTTTAATCCCTGCACTTAGGAGGCAAAGGCTGGTGTGTCTCTGTGAGTTCGAGGCCAGCCTGGTCTACAAAGTGAGTTCCAGGAAAGGAACAAAACTACACAGAGAGACGCTGTCTCAAAAAACAAAACAAAACAGAGAGAGAGAGAGAGAGAGAGAGAGAGAGAGAGAGAGAGAGAATAGGGTTTGGTTTTTAGCTATTTGAAAGTGAATATAAAAAATTATTATTTTAAGGGTTCAATGGTAACCAAATAATGTGCATTCTGGAATGGAACATTATAAAGAATATCTGGACGTAATAAAGCAATTTGGTTTTAAGCAAATCATGATTTACCTTTCAGTGACATCATGGGAAACTGCAGATGTCTAATAAATGATTGTGCATTAGACTACTGTATAATGTGTTTCTAGGGACGTGTCTTAATGATGAAATTACTTTTATGTTAAGAGTTAACTACAAGATTTCCCAAGGAATACAAACAGCTTTGTTGAGGAATCCAGTTTAGTGAAGGCTCTTGGTTTTGTGATTAACAACTTCTGTCCACATCCTAGATTGAATAACACAAGAGCAGATGAATCTATGGGAAAAAAAAAAAACACTGCGGGAAAATGATGAGAATTTTGTAGATTGTAGGAAAATATGTCAAGATAAAATGAAAATGATAATAAATGTAGTCATAGCCAGGGTTCAGAATAGAGAGCGTTTGGATATTCTTTTCTGGAAATAAAAAAAAAAAAAAACATTTTTGTAGATCCTTGCACAAGGTGGAAGAGCAAAAACAACTTTTATATGCTTACAGAGTTATGACTTTGAAATACAAATATGAAAACATACCCTATACAGATTTAATCATTTTTGTTGTAATTTCCTCTTCCATTGATAAATTATATAATAAGGTGAAGATTTAGCAAAATAATGGTACTCAGAAAAATGTTTAAAATAAATTGGTGATTTCCACAGACCTTTAGTTGTTATGTTGCTGTGGTGTTGAGTACCATCTGTTCACACAACTCCATGAATATATTCATTGCAGAATACATGCATTGATGCCGTGAACAGAAGAAATGAAGCTCAGTGTGCTAAAAGGGGGATGTCTAAAACTCTTGATCAAAATGAGGCTTTAACAAAAAAAGACTATTAGAATGTGAAAAAGGTAATTTTATTAAATATTTTTGTGGACTTGTTAAATTATGTTTCTGCATTTCACTGTTCAGTTGTTGGTTGGATGATAAAGTACTACAATGTCAATTTGTCGGTCAACTTTTTATCATTAGCCATCTCCTATAGTTGTAGCAGTCATAACAGTATTTTTATAAGCAATGAGCATCTGTGAGTCATGCCTACTCTTTCATCTTTTCAAATTTTATTCATCTTGTTTCTTTGTCTTGAAATATTATACTGACTAAGGGTCTCAGTGTTAGAATGGAAGCAATAATTATGCATATATATCAACCTTTCCTTCTGTTGAGTTAAGAACCAAGAAAGGATTTCTTCATTGTATGTAATGTTAGCTGTAAGTTATACAGGTAACATTTTTATCAGATTAAGGAAGTTCCTTTTTGTGTATCTTCAATTTAAACTAAAAGACTTCATAAAAAAAAAATCTCACATGAGTCCCATTTTTTATAATTAATACATGGTAAAATTCAAATACCCATCCAGAAAACAATTGTTAAAAATTAAATAGGTAAAAAATAGTGATGCATTCATATAATGAAATATTCAAGAACAAAATTAAGAACAGATGATACATGTCCCCACATGGTAAGTCTTATAGAAACTACACAAATCAAGTCTCCCCTTCCCTGCATCAAGGCTCTGCAAGGTGTCCCACTATAGGTAGTGGCCTCCAAAAAAGCCAGCTCATGCACCAGGGATGGATCATGATCCTACTGCCAGGGGGCTTTTTAAGCAGATCAAGCTACAGAACTGTCTCACTTATACAGGGGCCCTAGTCCAGTCCCATGGAGTCACACTTTTATATGAAAGTACTATACTGAGTAAGCAACTTTTATTCAATTGATAAGTTACTGCTGTGTTTTAATACTCAGGGGGAAAGGTCAGATGATAACATATTGAGAACAGAGAAATGGCATCTTAGTTTTTTGTAATGTGTCCTATGCAACACCATTATTTCCACATCCAATTATACCTATATTTCAAATATTTTACAGGCTTATTTATCTTTAAATACTATATTTACTGTGTTTTAACAGTAAGAAATTATACAATTAACTTATGTATTAACCACTCAATCCACTCAATATTTAACTTCTTAAAAAATAAAAATCTCTATTGGTTTATAACTGTATGCTCTAGCTGCTCACATGATCATGAAATGGGAGGAACATGATGCAGATACGTACAGTTAGGCTCTAGGTATTAACAATCATTTCATTTTATTAGTGTAACACAGTGTAATTGATTTGTTCATGTACATGTGTGTATGTGTGACATTTCTGTGTGCATATGTGTGTTTATGTGGGTATGCACATGTGTGAATGCATATGTGTGCATGAGTGTGTGTGTGTGTGTGTGTGTGTGTGTGTGTGTGTGTGTGTGTGCATGTGTATATGTGCACACATGCTTGTAAAAGGCAGAATATAAATTCTGGTACTTCCTGAAGCACCATTCACTTTGTTTTCTGTTTTTGTTTGTTTGTTTTGTATTATATTTTTGTGTTTCAAAAGAAGTTTTGTTGATAGGATCTGGAGCTAACTAAAGAATCTAAGTTGCCTAGCCAGAAAGCTCTATCACTTAACACTGAAATCACAAGCATACCACTATGCCTAGCTTTTCCTATGAGTGCTTAGGTCCTCATGCTTGGGCACCACTTTCTTCTCAATTGAGCTGTCTCCCAGTACTTTAAATTTTTGTATTTTAAATGGTTATGCATATATATGTGTCTGTGTCTTATCTCTTAATCCTATAGCTATATGATTAAGTCCATTAAAAACTGCAGCATAACTAAATTATTGGTGCCGCATGACATATGACATACATAAATGGTTTCTGTGCTGCTAAAAGAAGCAATGACATACTTGTAAGTCTTGTAAGTCACAGACTGATTACTAATAAACAAATCTTAAATAGCTGCAAAGTGAAAAATAACATTGATATTTTCTCTAGACTGATGAGATACTTCACATGAATACCATATTACTATTGTGTAGAGTATTTAAATCGAGTCTCTATGTAAGAGAAAATGATTTTCTAATTCTTTCTTGTAAAATTTCAAAATGTTTATAACTGGGACAATTGAATAGTATTGATGTTAAATTAATTATTCATGGTGATTTAGAGTTAACAAGAAATACAAGAGTATTTGAATCAATTATTCTGCTAATTACATAATGCTTCTAAATATGATTTTAACATTTTTTTAGCTTATATGGCTACATAGCGTGGTCTGATCCACTGCTGGTAATTTGATAATGTAATCATTATTTTTTCCCTCTAAAGTTAGACTTAGGGCTTTACTGTTCTTGTCCTCTTTTTATGGATATATAAAATGTCAGTTGCTGGCTGGCACAATGCGAATGTGCTAAAATTGATATGTACTTGTGATCAATCTGGACATGATGTGAGACTGATTAATTACTTTCACTGACTTGTAATTCTATAAAAGTTTCAACTACATCTTGTCTCTAATAACAGCAATGATTACAAATCATTTTAGGTAGCATTTCTTGTTTTTAAAACTAAACTCATCTACTTGGGACCAAGCAAAAGGATTATTTGTTCAAAGGTGGGAACATACTAATTGATGAAAATACAAGAAAGTTTCATGGGAGGTCAATTTTGATCAAGAAAGTACATAGACAGTAGCTATTATGTATTTGCAAAGCTGTTAGGTAGCAAAGCATAGGGTGAGAATTTGAGCCAATCTCAACAACATGCTGGGTTATATTTGGTGCCATTCTAAAGCAGAACACATCATTTTATTTTATAATATTTGCATTTAACAATATCAACTCATATACATAATTTTAATATATAGATTAATTTTTAAATGACATACATTATTAATTTAGCTTTTGAAAGAAATTTTTATTGAGTTGATAGATTTTCTTGCTAAAAACAGCTATTAAGTAAAGGAAGAAAATATGACCATTCAATTAATTCATTCATTCATTTAACAATACTTGTTGAAATGTCTGTTTGATCAGGAATAAAATGAAGTAGTAAGACAACTAGAACACAAAGATAGACAATAATCATAATCTTCATACATTGCTTGCTGAGTGTTAAATATGTAAAAAAATAATGAGATTTTTATCATCACTACAGTATCATTCTGTACAGTACTTTAGTGGTAATATAGATATATAAAATGCAAAAATATTAGCATAGATGTAGTTAGAGATTCTAAGTATGCTATGCAGAGGAGAACAGACTCACCAAGTAGAGGTCACTAGTTAAAAACTTATGAGAAAAGGCAGACAGATGGATGTCAAGGTGTTTGAGAAATGGTTCCTACTCTGGAATCACACTAGAAACAGGTTGCAAATGTAAACATGAACATTCAGAATAACAATTTTGATAGTGCAAATAATGTGCTACAAGCCTCTCTTAGTATTAAGAAATACAGTAGAATTAAAGGTTTTCATTTTTGCACTCATCTTCATCTTCTACCTAACAAATATAACGAGTTCTCAGAAAAGCTTCCAGGGTGGTCATTTTTATCATGTGAATTACATAATGCCCTTGATCTTCTAACTCTAAAAACATTTTCCTTTGCTCCAGAGTAAGATTCATATTATGATAATGTAACATAGCACATCATAAAGGATATTTCCTCTTCCCAGTCTATGGACCATTGCAGCCTTATACATGGTATTTTAACAAACACACTGGAATTTTGGTTTTGTTTGTTTCCCAGACCCCACAAAACATACTTGATGATAATCATGAAATTAAAGAAATTATTTTCACAGATAGGAAAGAAAACCAGGCCAAACTGTATTTCTTGACTTAAAAAAATATATGATTGTACCAATACAATAATATTAAAAATTAAAATACTCAGTATATGTAGTATCTAATACTTTCATGCTAATATAACTTTTACTATTTTTTTTTTGAGACAGGGTTTTTCTGTGTAGCCCTGACAGTCGTGGAACTTGCTGTGTAGACCAAGCTTGCCTCTAATTCCATGATCTACCTGCCTTTGCCTCCCAAGTGCTGGATTATAGGTTTGTGCAGCCACTGTCCATCCCCTATTACTTTTAAAATTCAGTTTGTTCTTGGAAATATTTATATTAATTCATGCATAGAAAAAGTTTGGATTAGTCTGACCCCACTCCTGTCACATCTCCCTCCCCTCTTTCATCTTTCTCTTCTTACAAGCCTGTTTTCCAGATTCATGCGTTTTGGTTTTGTTCTGATTCATTTAGTTTATGAATGACCATGGGTGTGATTATTGATTTAGAACTATCCTTTGGAGCTTGTTGAGGTCTCCAGTAGTCACAAACTCAAAGCAAAAATCCCCCTTCTCCTTGAATCAATCAGTCAGAAGTAGTTCATCAGTGAGCTCTAGGGATTCTGAATACCTTCTCATCCATGCCTGATGATTGAAGGACCTATTCCTCTAGACCCAGTGCAGTCTTGCTCAGAAAACAGCATTTTACAGTGCTTAATACGATGTCATCCATTTACCTATCCTTTCCTGAAAATGACAAGATTCAATCTTCTTTATGGATAAATAATATTCTGTTGTTTATATATATCATATATCTTTTATCCATCTGTATTAGTAAGAGTTCTCTAGAGTAACAGAATTTATATAATGAATTATGAAATGAATCTCTCTATATATATCTACATCTGTCTATCAGATAGATACATAGATACATAGATACATAGACAGGCCTTTTAAATCCTCCCATCTCTGAAAATATCTGCATTAACAATGTGTCTTCCCACCTAAAAGATCAAGATTAGAAATAGAAATAGATCTTCCCACTTAAAATTAAGCAAAATTCCCTTATGATATACCTCTTCATTTCTGTGTTTTAGCTAGTTTAATCAGTAATAAAATTGACAACCAAGAATAGCTATCACATCATCCATTGGTAGACAGACAGCTATGCTGATTCTGTAATTGGCCATTGTTAATAGTACCAATAAACTTGATATATGAATGTTTCTTTGTATGCTGATTTCATTTAATTCAGAAATAAAGACAGGAGTGAGAGATAGCTTGACTACATGACAGTTCCAATTGTAAATGTTTTTGTTATACCATACTGTTCTTTATATAGCGGCTGGACTTGGTGTTATTGTAGGGAAAGTTTCATCGAAAGTTTGAATTAATATCAAACTTGTGGACTTTCCCCATTGTTCCACTATTGGTAGGCTACTGGGTTCTGAAGTAATTAGAAGGAATCATAGGTTAATATTCTTTGTATTATAGTAACTCAGTTGATATGCCTGATCTAAGTACAGTGACATTTTGAACTAATTGATCACAAGCAGAAGCTCTCTGGGTAAATTTTCAGGGAAGTGGACTTCAAAGCATGTCCATCAACATATGAAATCATCGCACAGTCTTTTATTAGATGTCAGGAGTCACACAGCAAAGACACACAGGCCAAACCTGCAGTTTCAATAGTTTTGATAAATGAAGTTTTATTGGGGCACAGCCATACTCATTTATTTATGTATTGTCCATGGCTGCTTCTACAAGGGAATAATCTAGTGACTGGCAAAGCTAATAATTCAAACAGTCTGTTGCCTCACAGAAATATCTGCAAACTTAGTGTCTGTCACCTTGCTTGAAAAGAATTGTGTGTGTTGAAGTTTAATTTAAAATGAATTGGTTTTTGAACTGTATTAGATGTTACTGAGAAGTACACACGAAGAAACAATGCTTTTAAAATGACTGTGTGGAGATTATGTGAGTCAAAGGACAAGGAACGTTTGTTGTGGGATTATGTCACCTAGAAATGTCAAAGAAAGTAAACACATGAAATACCACCTATGTGGCTGCATAAACAGTACCTAAACAAGCACGATGTTAATAGACATGCTAACATGGAAGGAAGAAAGCTCATAAGGCCTCAATGCTAGACAAAGGACTACTGGTACTAAGAAACATTGTGAGAAGGACAAATGGTCTACCCCAAAAAAGAACACACCAACTACTTAGTCTTGAAAGCATATACATGTAAGCATCACTAGACAAATTAAGCAGGCTGTGCATTTATATAAGTACACACACACACACACACACACACACACACAACTAGCAACAACAATTAAAGAAAAAGAGGCTGTAAATTTATGAATTTAAATGAGGTATATACAGACAGGGTGTGAGGGGAGAAAGAAGGGGGCAAATAATATAATTATAATCTTTTAAAAATTACTGTGAGATTAACTGAGGAAAGGTATTTTTTTTTCTCCTGGGAGTGTGAAAATGAAACATTAACAGCGTTTCCATTAACATTGGAACTAAAATACAGTTAGCAAAGAAAAAAGTGACAGAGCACTTAGGATCCATACAAGCTTGAGGGATGGGAAATAATTTATCATGACATGATTTATGACTTCATTTCATAGAGAGAGATATTTTTATGGTACAAATATTTCTTATCTGAAAATGATTATAGCTAAAGCCTTTCCCCCTTCTGCACAAGCTGGGTTATGTGCTACACAAGTTTGGTGTCACAAACATGATCGAAGGTTGTGCTTGCCCAATTAGTTGCATGAGTTATCTCTATCCATGTTAGTAGGATGAATGCTAACATTTTTAGTCCTCAGCATCTGAAACTGCTGTTTGTTCATTGGTCTTTTTGACCTAAAAACCTGTAGAAGATTGTTGGGACTCAGTAAGTACTGCACTAAAATCTCCATTTTCAGACATTCCTGGTTCCTGTTGTTGTCATTATTCAAATGCTGTAAGATCAGAATTTACCTTCTACTGTCTCTGAGGCAGAATTTCAGATTTTCATCGTTTATCCCAGGAGCATTTTGGAACCCTTTCTTTGGTCTGTCTCATTTTTTGTGATCATTTCAGCATGCAGTGAGAACGGATTAGACAGATTAAATTCAGTGTTAGAGTCCTTTCCCTCCCACTTCGATCTCAGAAGCTGTGATTTCATGGCATTGCACTGAATAACTGGGAAACCACTCTTTTGACTCTGAGAAGAATGCAGATTCAAAAGAGCAACTGGACTTACCTAGACAAACAAATAGAGTTTCTTGTGTCAAAGTAAAAATAAATAACTTGTAAATTATAATGATGTTCTGCAAATGGCATCGGTAAGATTATAAATAGTCAGGTTTTAGTGGTAAATATCCACTAAAATATTTGTTGTAAATTACTTACAGAAATTATGGTGAATTAACAAAAAATTAACAAAGTAAAAGAAACAATGCTTTCACATGCTACTGGTGTTGATGTGCTGTGCCATATCCCATCTCTGTCTTCAGCCAATACAAACTACAGCTTCCTAATGAGCAACAACATAAAGAAATGTCCATTTCCATCTTTATACTCTCTTATGTAAAGTAAGGAATCCATTACCTTGTGGTAGGAAATCCACAAAAAGAATTTATCACTTCTGTGGTAGCTATTTACTACCCAAACTGGGAAGTTTAATTTTCCTCAGAACTACAATGGCTTTGTTGTTTGAACTGATAATGTATGTAAATATACTAATTGTTTTTTAAGATGAAAAAAAAAAAATCATTCCAGGCTGAGGGAAAAGACTTGAAATATCAATGAAACAAATTTATTTTATTTGTTGTGTGTGTGTGTGTGTGTGTGTGTGTGTGTGTGTGTGTGCGCGCGTGCGCGCACGTTGTTTGAAAGGGATAAATGACACAGTGTATGAAGGCCAGGGAGCTTCTAAGGGTCATTTTTTACCTTCCACTTCCTTATTGAAGAAGTTCAACATAGTTCTGTGTATGCCAAGCTAGCTGGCCTGCGAGCTTCCAGACAATTCTCTTGTTTCTGTCTTCCATTGTTGCCCAGGATTTCTGTGATTACAGACACAAAAAATCTGGTTTTGGGGGACCTAGAAATCAAATCAAGCTTGCACACCAACAGTTTTCCCCATTGAACTATTTCACGGTGGCCAAGTGCTTTTTTTTTTTTTTTTTTAATGACGATCTTTCATACAAATTTATTTCTGTGTTTCTCCATGCATCCAGTTTCAGATAGATCCTACTGCTTGCAGTGACTTTGATTTTGATGTTAAAAAAAAGGATGATTTTCTTAAAAGTAATTTGAGAACACATTTCTCTTCCCTTCTTTTCTGTCTTAGTTACTTTTCCATTGCCATGACAAAGTATCATGACCAAGGTAACTTACTAAAGAAAACACATCATTTAGGGGCTAAGGGTTCATAGATCTGCTGGAGTCCATGACTGTCAAGGAGAAAGTCTGTCAGTGGGCAAGCAGGAAGAATGATGCTGGAACAGCAGCTGAGAAATTACCCCTGATCCACAAGCACAAGGCAGAGGCAGATACCTAACTGGGAATGATGTGGGCTTTTGAAGTCTCAGAGTCCACTCCAAGCAACACCTCTCCTCTAACAAGGGAACACCTCCCAATCCTTCCGAAATGGTTTCACCAACTGGGGGCCAAGCATTCAAATATGATGGTGATCAATCTCAGTAAAAAGCACCACACCTTCCTTCCTTCCTCTGCCACATACAATGAATAAACCCACAGTCAGAAACCATCTCAACAAGTCTCAGTGATGGACTCTTTGAGCCAAGTACCAGTTCCCAAACTGAGAATCAAGTATTCTCAGAGCATTTGTAGATCTCTTTTATGTAGTTGAAATTTATTTTAATTAATTCATTTATATTTTTATTTATTGTGTTTCTGTGTGATTGTATATCTGTGTGTATGTGTGTGTGTGTTGCTCAATAGTTAATTTTTTTTTCGAGATGGAACTGTATAATGGCAATAATGTCCTAGATATGATGGTATAAAATTTACAAACTGAAGAAATATTCTCCAGGGGAAACTCTCATATGTTATCAATGCTACTTGAACTGTTTGGGGGCGCCCAGGCAGGGATATCAGGATCTGTCCCTGGTCTATGGGCAGGCTTCTGGGAATCAGGTGTGACACCTTGCACAGCCTTGGTGCAGTGGGAAGGGTCTTGGACCTGCCTAGTCTCAGTGTGCTGGACTCTGCTGACTCCACATGGGAGACCTCGATTTGAGGGATGTGGGAATGCGGGGTGGCTTGGGAAAGAGGGCTGGAAGGGGGAATCTGTGGATGGTATGTGAAGTGAGTAGAAAATTTCTTAATAAAAAAAAAAAGAAAAGAAAAGAAAAAACAAAAACAAAAATATATGTAGCTTGTTAACTTCATTTATTTAACTGAATATTATTTATTGAGGGAATAAAAGTTTCATTGATGTTTTTATCAATTTAAATGACACCTTTTGTGCACGCATGTGTATGTGTGTGTGTGTGTGTGTGTGTGCGCGCATACACACATGCACCACATGGCACACATGTATGAAGGTTACAGGACAACTGATGATGGTTGGTTCTCTGTTTTCACCATGTAGGTCCCAAGGAGAGGACTCACTTGTCAAGCTTGGTAACAAGCACTTCTAAAATCAAAGTCATTGCACTGATACTTTTTAATTTTTTTTTATGCTTCCTAAACAATGCATGCTTCCACTTATTAAAATTTTACTAAGTACGAGACCAGAAGCTAGTCTTAAGTAAAATCTCATGTAGTACACGGAGAATGTGAGGACAGCTACAGTAAGTAGCTTGCATTTTTTAAAAAAAGACATCATTTTGAAAATTTATTCTTTGCTGGCTTAAAAAGTCAGCAACCATCTTCCCCAGCTATGAACTATGTCAGAGTACAAGGTTGTTTTTATTTTGTTTAGTTTAGTTTTGGTTTTGTTTTAGTTTTGTTTTTTTGAGACATGGTTTCTCTGTGTAGCTTTGCACCTTTCCTGGAACTCATTTGGTAGCCCAGGGAGGCCTCAAACTCACAGAGATCCGCCTGGCTCTGCCTCCTGAGTGCTGGGATTAAAGGCGTGTGCCGCCACCACCCTGCACAAGTTTTATTTTGAAAAAAAATTAAGAAAAGAAGAAAAGCCAAAACAAAAAAATCCACTTCTTCAAAATAGTTACTTGATTTATTCTCAGTAGGATTCTGGTTTAAGAGAAATGGGAATAAAAATATGTTATCAAATTGTAACATTTATTAACAAGTCTTAAAAAACTAACTAGAGATTATCAACAAGTCTGAGATATGAGAATTATGATTACTTTAACTTCATTTGGCAATAGAGCAGTGTTTAGTCAGTGAGGCAACTGCATTTTGAAAACATTGAGTAGAAACAGCAGGGGAGGATAGGTACTAGGCTCATGCAGTGAGATTCAGAGCCCTGCCTAAGGGGAAGGCAGGCCAGGAGAACTAAAGTCCTTCCTCCTGTTCCTAGGATTTGCCTTAGATTCTGTGAACTGAGAGATTGTAGCACATTGACATTTTTTTTTTTTTAGAAGAAAAACAACTTTCTTGATTTAAGACTTAGTAAATTTTGTAATCTTTTTATTTCTTTTGTAACGTATTCAGGGCAGTATAAGACAGAATAAAACATCACTGTGTATGTCATGCTTCAAACTATTTGTATGAAATGAAAATACAATTATCCAAAAATTTAATTTTGTAAATGCTGAAAGTAGGTGATAGTCAATGTCTCTGACAGGGAATGTTTATTTTTGAAACTTTATTCTGGCCTTTTACTTCATGCCATCTGGTAAACTTAACTGATAATCAAGGCTGAATAACTTAGAGCATCTACAATCAGTGTGTAATCAGATCTGATGAGAAAGCTTTTCCATGTGCTTACTGTATTCTCATGCAGATATCTCTTAAAGGCACTGCTTTAAAGGGCTACTCCCTAAGCCCTCAGGTCTACCTTTTGAACCAGAAACCATTTGTTACCAATGTTCTGATATGTGACTATTTCCAATCAACCTAGCAGGAGAAATGGCATTTCAAATGCAGGTCTTAGGTTTTAAGACCTTTGTCCTTGTGTCCAACATGAGACTGATGTAGGGATTGCTGTGAATATTTGCAGAAAAAAAAATTGCTTTATTCAGAGTCACTTCTAAATATTTGGCATCTGAAATGTTACTAAATGAAAATTAATTGCCTTTCATAAAAAGAGAAATTTTACAAGACTGTGTAATCATATTAGAATAATGACAGGGCTCACTAATGGAAATTAAATGTGATACTGGGTGTTCTGGCAGCATGGCCTGGGAACTGGGCTTGCATGTGAAAGTGTGATTTCTGTCCCCACTGAGTGGATTTTTGAATCTCAAATAATTAGTTCTGTCAAAGAATTAATTTTGTTGATAGAATTAAGTTGAGAATGTACAAGCTCACATATATGTGCTCTAATTGTTTGGAATGAAAAGATGATATAAAACAATAATCTCAATTCTGGCTGTCAAACTTGATCAAGTCATTCTTTTGATACTTTTTGGGTCGTGGTAATAACCTTGACTGTAGCCTGAAGTCGTTGTCACTGAAGTTTATACTAAGATACTGTCACTGATGAGCTTTAGTTGTGTGTAAGAAATGTAGCTGATTTCTACAGCAAAACAAAACAACAACAGGAAAACAGCTTCAGTTAATGTGCTGCATTTCTGACACGCTTCAAGAAAATTAAAATGCAGCTGTATAAACCATGGTGTCAGTGGCTTTACTGGCAATTTTACTCATGTACAGTTATGCTTACTAAGTTTCCTTGTTTCTTTCTTTCTCTACTTTTTTTTTCTCTGCTCTATATCTATCTTCTAATGCATTGTGACATGCAACTCTGAAATTATTTTGGTGACAGTACCAGGGATAAACTCAACACATCAAATTGACTGTGACATTAGAAGAAACTGCTCTGACTTCGTGCTTTGGGTCTAAGCCTCAGTAGTTTTCTTTTAGGACTGATAGGACTGACCCTGACCAAACAGATCTCTTGATTGTCACTGATGCTTTCATTATGCAAGTACATCAGACTTTGTAGAAGCCTCTACTTCTGTGTTACTTAAAGGAGACTCCATTCCCAATATTGCTAGTGGATTAACTCAGGGAACTAAATAATGCTCTCAGATGTGCATAGCTCAAAGGAAATGGTGCTATCACTTAAACTAAGACAACTTGATTTATGTCCTATGCTCTTCATATTATGTTAATGTTCCCAAACCTGTAATTTCCTATAAGATAATGGATTCTCAAAGCTGGATCTGTCATTGATTATCATAAACTTCATATTCAAATTTTTGGCTTTCTAAACTACTAATAAAGTATTTTGTGAAATATTGTAGTTTTGTTTTTGAGACTTGAAAATATATCTGTTTGTGCTGAAATGAATTTCCTTTTAGAAAGGACTTTATTTATATGTGAATATTATTGGAATTAAAAAGCAATTTTGAGAGTCGAATAAAATAATATTATTTAAGATCACAATGCACTACTCCCCAGTCTCACTGAAATACTTTAAATTGTTCCACATAATTTTAAAAGTCTATGCTAGTGGAATTCCTGCACTGATGTATTTAAATTGCTCACTTGAGAATTAACGATTTTCAGCATCATATTTGTTGAATTACTTTAGCCTAAAATACCTGATACTTAAAATTTCATCATGACAGATATGTTTCTATCTTCTGAATGAAACAAAGATACTATAAAAATCTATATCTGAAACCTGTGGCTATTAATAACAACATATAACAAAAATGTGTATGTGTATATATGACAGAATGTGACTGTAATCTGGCAGGCATGTGGCTAGAAGGGAACACAAGTTCTTTGAACAATGACTAGACCACACTGTAAATTCAGGCATCCTTTCTATTTGGCATAGCAAATTAATGATGATGGATTCTGTGCTATTATTTCTTTCTGCTCTGTAGATCCCTTGTCTCATCTTCTGCTTAAAGTAATCATCAATAACTGCAAATTTACAGTGTCAAAGATGCTATCCTCAAAACCCACTCATTCTTTGGACATAAAAATGTAATTCTTTGAACATGAAATCTTGTTTGATTTTTTTCTTAGTTTGTTGTAGCTAGAGCTTTCCTGCCTGGCCCACAGTCAGGACAAATCTCTCTCACCCGTCAGGCCCATAGACGCTCAGACCCAACCAAGTAAGCACACAGAGACTTACATTGTTTAGAAACTGTATGGCTGTGGCAGGCTTCTTGTTATCTACTTCTACTATCTTAAATTAACCCATTTTTATTAGTCTATACTTTCCCATGTGGCTCGTGGCTTACCAGTACCTTACATCCTCCTAGTCATGGCAGCGGCTGGCCGTGTATCTCCACCCCAGCCTTTACTTCCCAGAATTCTCTTCTCTATTGTCCCGCCTATACTTCCAGCCTGGCCACTGGCCAAACAGCATTTTATTTATACAGAGCGATATCTACAGCAGTTTGTACAGGTGTGGATAATTGAATTCATACATCTTTCTCATTTTTGAAACAGGTATCATTTGGTAACAAAGGGCCTTTTAAAATTACAGTTAATTATTAAGTTATAAAATGACAAGTTTGAATTTTTTAGTTATTAATTTCTTTTTAAGTGTATTGGTCTTTTGCCTGTATGTTTGTCTGTGTACCATGTGCCTGTCTGAAGAGGGCATTGGATCTCTGGGGCCTGGAGTTTTACCTACCATATGGACACTATGAAGCAAACCCAGGTCACCTGGAAGAACAGCTAGGTCTCTTAACCATTGTGTCATACTTTTCAGCCTCATTTTTGAAATCTTTAAGGATGAGGTTCTATATTGAGACATCTCAGAGAAACTGTAGTTGAGTAATATAAATTGTGAGGCTTTCACTCTGCAATTTAGCTTGTGGCATATGGTTAGCATCTTGTAATTAAGAGGACATAAAAAGGTCTACCCGAGTACAAAGTGTATTAATTTGCTATCAAGGATGGCTCATCAAGTCTCATTAAGTGCGTAGAGTTTGTGTTTGTGACTATTGCTCTGTGACTCAGGAGATGAGCCTCAGTGATTTTAGAGCTAAGACTGTTTCATTTTACCTCCCATGGCAGAGCTGGTACCGGGTATGGAACAGGTTTTCCCTGCAGCCATAGAAGCAAGCCATAGGTAGCAACTGTGAACATTTATGTAGACAACTATATGGGGCTTCTTTGCCTTTACATTTTGCATAGTTTTTATTAAGAAGCAAGGCCATTATATTTGACAATTTCAAGTAAGAGAATTATGGATGTTTCCCAAGCAAATGTCTTATATTCACATCACTAACTCCTTTAGGAAGGAGAACAACTAAAAGGCCTTGTCCTACTACAGAGTAATGGCTTGCAGATAGAAGAGTTGGCATCAAGTTATGTATTTATCTATTTTCAGTAATTGAAAACTACATGTATTTATTTTGTGTATGTGTGAGGAGACAGTGCAAGTATGTCACAAGTTTAAATCAGAGAGCAACTCCAAAACATCAGTTTTCTCTTTCTACTAGAGTCAAAGGTTATCAGGCTTGGCTGCAGGTATCTTTACTGACTTAGACATCGTTTGCTCCAGCATCAAATAATCTAGATAAGCACTAACAAATCTAATGCATCACAGACAATGTGCTCTTGTTGCAAATATAATGGAAAGATGATTCCCAGAGAAATCTTTTGTTAAACGTCGTAGACACATGAAGAGATACTTCAGAAACACTGTTGTTTTTTTTTTTTTTAGATAAAAATAATGCCCCACAGTGTAGAATTCTTGAACTACATAAAGTTTAAGTTAATACATCATGAGAAAAAATGACTTGCAAATTCATGAGTAAGTTAAGTACTCTCCCTTCCTGGTAATGGAGACCACATTGTGACCAAAGATGAGTTTATCTTGCTGCTTGCACAAAGATGCACCTCCAATTGATAGAGTGCATTGTTATGTCAGGTGGACTTGGACTTAACAGCACTGCTGTCATCTGTACTACTAGACTTTTGAACCTAACTTGTTTTCTTTAGGAAATAGCACTAATACTGCATTCCTCATCTGCTAACAAAGAAATAATAAGAGTGGCTCAGGTCCTGTTTCAAATTGACAAATAGGACAAAATATAACATAAAGAATTCCTCATGGAGCCACAGTGTTACATATCCTTGGACCTGTAGCTGCCGGCTAATGCAGGTCTCAACATAGTAGGCTGACTTCTTCTTGAAACTTGTAAAGGAAGGAAGTGCAATGCTGCTTCTGAATGGAACACATTTAGAACACAGTTGATGCAGAGTGTTCTGAGAATTATGGATGTACTAAGATCTTTAGTACTGCATTGTTTTAGACACCCAAGTATTATGATTTAAAATGAGACTCTAGATTTTATTTGTACTCCTATAGTGAAGTATGTGAAACGAGGTGACTTATAGAGAATAGATATTTATTTTTAGAGTCTGGGAAATAGCAAGGCTTTAATAGGGTTGCTATGTGGGGAAGCCCTGGGCCTAGCTTCCTGAAAGGCACTTTGAACATGTCCTTCAGCTGGGAGCCAGATATACATGCAAAGGAGAATAACCACTTGTCTTCAGTTTCTTTTTAAGTGTGTGTGTGTGTGTGTGTGTGTGTGTGTGTGTGTGTGTGTGTGTGTGTTGTGTAGATGGTCATGTGTATGTAAGTGAATGAGTATATACAGAGAGGACAGAGGTCCACAAAGAGATGAAGTATCACTAAATCTGAAAAATACCAATGTAAGACTAGCTTACCAGCAAGTTTCAAACATCCTCATCACTGCATTTCTAGATTAGGGAGCATGGGTGCATGACACTAAACCTGGTTTGTCACACTCTTGTTGTATGTCCAAACTTAGGTCCTCATTCTAGTGTCATAAGCACTCACTGAACTATGTCACTAGCCCATTTAGCTTTTTGGTAAGGTTTCTAACCACACTTACAAGAGTATTCTCCTTTAACTTAATCATCTCATAAGGGTCCCAACTATTTAAAGTATGACAATAGGGTGTAAATTTCATCCTGTGAATTATTGAGGAATATATAAATCATAGCAATTTAAGGGGTGGTGGTTGTTGTTATTTGTTTTTGGGTTTGGGTTTTTTCAAGACAGTGTTTCTTTGTGTAGCTCTGGCTGTACTGGAATTTGCTTTGTAGACCAAGCTGGCCTCAAATTTAGAGATCTACCTACCTCTGCCTCAGCCTCCAAGTGCTGAAATTAAAGGCGGGTGCCTCCTCCCCCAGCTCCCAATTTCAGTTTTATCTTGATCTAAGAATAGACAGTGAATGCCCTTAGCCAAGATTTTGAGTAGCATTTTTGTGGTAAGTGAAATGTGGTATACAGGAGTCTTCTGCCTCAGAAAGAGACATTGTGTAACAGGACACAGTGATAAATGAGAGGCTTCTCTCAAAAGCCCTAGTAGTACTAACAGATTTGTGCCCAAGAAGTAGTCATTATATAAGTGTTTGATTGACCCTCAGGGAATCAGTGCTAAGACTAATCAACCAGTGTGCCTGCTGCATATACAAAACAGAAGAGAACGTCAGCACTGTTCTAAGGATCATGTGGCTTTAGGAGTTTCATGCTTTAAAAACCTATGTACGGCCAGGTAGTGGTAGCACACGCTTTTAATCCCAGCACTTGGGAAGCAGAGCCAGGAGGATCTCTGTGACTTGGAGGCCAGCCTGGGCTACCAAGTGAGTTCTAGGAAAGGTGCAAAGCTACATAGGAAAACCCTGTCTTGGAAAAAACAAAAACAAAAAACAAAAAACAAAAAAACAAAAAACAAAACAAAACCAAAAAAAACCCTATGGATATACTTGCCATGCCTATACTTTTCTGTATAAATCCTTCTAAAGTTGAGGTCATTATGGTTTGTGTTCATGATCCTAAATGATCATCAATTTTCTTTTTGTCAAATGCATTTCAGAATCACCATGTAAACAATAGCTACCCAGTAATCACAATTACTCTGAAAACTGCCTTGGCAAAATAGCACATTTTCACTCACTTATTAGAGGGAATCACTTCATGCTGATTTTTAAATAGCATTTACTTTCCTGTATTGTGTATTATATACACTGGTGATAACCTTTTTGAATGAAGGAACATATTTATGTGCCATTTCAAATAGTGACTGCCATTTGAAATAAGCATTATACATGACTTAAGTCATTATTTAGCTTATTTTACTTTTGACATGTTCTCAAAAGCTATGCATAAAGTTTAACATGAGAGCATTTTACATAACAGTAACAGGTATACTACATTTGCCTGGTTCTCAAGTGTGCTTCTACTCTTCCCCCAAATGTGATCATGTCTGCCAGGTCGAGCATCTCTACCTCTTCACCTATAGAAGCCCGTATGCTTGATTTAGATAGCTGTTCATGCCAGAAAGGACATGACTAGCTTGGCGTGTAAGGAAGAAAAGGAAACAATCTCGATACACAGTTTGTAAGAGGGAATAAATTTTCAGCTGACACAATGAGGAAAACCCTATTTTCTGCCTCTGAGTTATGACAGGGCCTCTCATAAATGTTAACCTGCCAGAAAGTTATTTTTTTTTCTTACTTCAGAATCTTTGACTGTTTCTTTTAATATTTTTGACTATTAGTTAAACACACTATGTAGTCATTGAAAGCAGTGGGTATTCCAGTGGATATTGTTGTCATAGAATTATCTCAAAACTATTAAAAAAATCATCTCAACTGGTATTTATCTAATATTCTGAGGCAAAGGTCATAGTGACAGTAAGAAAATAATTCATGGTAACAACAAAGATACCTAGATAGTACAATATATCCAACTGGTCAGTTTTAATTAATTGTGTATGTACTCTCTCTATGAACTAAGTTAAAATTAAATGCAAAATATATTCAATCTTTGACCTAAGTGATGTTTAAATAGAGATAAAATGAATGTTACATATAAAAATACAATACATAATATGTAAACTCTTCATGTAGCATAGTAAGAAAAGTAAAGAGAATAATACGTAAGATATAGGGAAACAAAAGTAGTTTACTTTCTTTATATACAGTTTTTTCCACAATTATCAAAAAGTAAGATGTACAAACAGTTTACCTTCACTTACAAAATTGTGTTCATCTCATTGGCAAAACAGCTAAATTTATTTGATGAAAATGTAGTGTAGAGAAATGACTTTTCTCCATTTTAAAATTCATGAAAATTGATATAGCAATATGCTCTGAGATAATTAATAAATAGAGGTCATTTTGAAATTCTTCAGTGACAACTGTATCAGTAATAATTGTTGTCAATGAGTTAAGCAAAAGTTGTGTGTGTCTAAGATGATAAAATGAGAGAAGTCCTCTGAGAATCAGTGAACTCAGGACCTCTCTAATTATACTGGGGTAAGCGTCTCTATGCCCCAAATGCCTGTGGACAGCTCTGTATAAGTCATAGGACTTCCTTGAGCTTGCTTTGACTCACCATTTTCACATTGTTGTGAGAGACACAGATCTGTTACTGAAACATTTTAACTTAGCATATTTTTAATTTTAATTTTATGTGTATAGGTATTTTGTCTACATATAAGTATGTGTATGCCTGGTTCTTGTAGAGGCCAGAAGAAGGTGTTGAATCTTCTGGAACAGGAGGTATAGACAGTTGTGAGTTACCATGTAGTTGCTCAAAATTGAACCTTGCAATATTGGATGAGAAGCCAGTGTTCTTAACCACTAGACCATCTCTTCTGTCCCACCATTGACATTTTGTAACTATAACAGATTTATCATGGTATGAGTGAACTTACCCACCTGAAGATTAATTTCTATGCATCTAGATCTGATAGAAACTGAAAACAGTCCATATATCAATAACTGGAGACAGATCTTCTACATAAACTAGCAATCTCTTGAATCTGATTTTCCATGGACCATTCTTATAGGCACACTACTTATGGCAGTATCTGAATTGTTAAAGGAATGTTTCTGAAATAAATTCATAAAAACAACCTTTGTCCAACACAGTTACTGGAAAGTATTAAACATACACTCCTGATGTTTCTTACATAACCATCCTGGTCCTTATTTGAATTATCCAAGGCTTTGCATACAATATCAATACTTAAGAGAACCTGAAAAAACCAAACTGTTCAGAACACTGCTTTTACACAATCAAAGGCCAGAACTTCTATGACACACTGAAATGCTTTAATGTGAAAGACAGGAAACATGCAAATACTAATTGCTCAGGAGTAAAAGGCAACTATCAACCAATGCCTCTACATGTCACTTGCTGATTAAAACACCTTATAGTAAAGTTGATTTACAAGAATCTGTTCTAAATTTCAATGATGTTATAAGAAATATTGTTGCAGTCTACACCATATCAAAATGGAGCTTGAAATTTTTTGAACAGGAACTCATTAAAAACACTAAGAATTAGTATTCAAACCTACTTTCAGAAATATTATGAGAAAACTGTCTGACCAGGTAAGAATTTTTTTTTAAAAGATGTGTAAATTATCCTTGGATTAACTCAACTGAATATAACAAATAACGTTTTTGTTAAATAGACACTACATGAGAGCATAGACCCCTCTCTTGCCTGGTATTCAGGATAGTAACTATGTGAATCAATTAATATTCTCATTTCTGTGACAAAATAACCTGATGACGGTAATGTGAAGAGTGCAGGGTTACTGGGGCTCAACTTTGAAAGTATAGGTCATGATGTCCGCAAATGGTGATAGCAAGAAGTTGAGGCAGCTGGTCATGTTGTATCTAAAATCAGAACCTAAGGCCAGAATTTATTCTACTGAGAAATTATCCCATCTACTTTTGATTGGTGCTTATATGTGAATCAGTAGGTCTATGTTCCTACTCTTGAACTTTAGTGAAAGTTAAATGAGAACTCTGTGATTTATACACATAAATAAATGATGCCCATATCACTTTCTTTTGCTGCTTAAAATATCCCCCAAAATTCATGTTTACAGAGGTAAACTCTCTGTCCCAAGTATTGTAAAACAACTGATTATATTTATGAGAAGCAAAGATGTCAGGGAACTTGTGAAATTTAAGACTTTTGGCTCCTGGATGGTCTGCCAAAGGCACACAACGATGGCTGGAAGTTGCTCATTTCTTCAGGCAGTTCAGTAGCCTGCATGAAATCATGCAGGATCAACATTTAACTCATAAGGGAACTATGTGAATGGCTTTTTGAACAAAGGTGACAGAAATTGAATGAACCTGTTAACTAAGATTGGGTGAATTTTTGCTGTGTATTTACCAGTGCTTAAGCTCCTGAAACTCAGCTTCAAATAGCCTGAAAATTTAAGATGGAGAGAAATGTTTTATTCAGTGAATAAGTTTGGGAAATGTAGCGGATCTTCATTCCAGTGTACAGAAGGATTATCGTCTTATTACTTCCCCACTGCTGCCATCCTGTAATAGATTACTTACAAGTAAATATAACTATGTTTCTGCTTTGAGTCTTCAATCTTGCCTTGTTGAACTTCATGTATGTAATTAATACCATACCATTTACAATTAGGTGATTCAGGAAAAGGTGGATATGAAGTTGCTTTTTCTACTATTATTAAAAGAACTGTTTTTGAAATTTATGGCATGACAATGATAAAAATTTATTAGAGAATGTTTTAAGAATAATATCTGAGCATCCTAAAGGTACTTTTTTTTTTATCATGTTCTATCTGTATAAACATAAAGGAACCCTTGGTAGTTTGTAGCCATCCCCTTGCACCTAAATATCCTTCAAGTACTTTACTGGAAATACTCCAGATCCAAGAGGCACTAAGGGGAAAACTACCATACAAATGAATATTAAGTAAGTACTTAAACCATTGGAAGGTATACAGTAAGTTGCTATGATTACTAGGTCCCAGAACCTTTTCCAAGGTTTGGTTTTCAGTAGATAATGTTGTTCATTCACAAAGTAAAGAAATTATTATTATTATTATTATTATTATTATTATTATTATTTTTACATTACATTTCATGGCTCTTTAACAAATAAAGTCAGTGTCATGGGATGTGACTGTACTATTCTTGGTCCACACTCTCTGATATGCAGATACAGCACAGGTTACAACACACTCCTGAACTCCACAGCAAACTTAACCCCTCATCATTTTATTGTCCTAGACCCTGACATCATTGTAGTTGAAAGTTTTCCTGTGCCCACCTGGCTCCTGCATACTCATAGTCCCACAGCTGCTCAGACCCAAAATTAACACAGAGAGGCTTATATTAACTACAAACTGTATGGCCTATTGCCTCAAGTTCCTTACTAGCTAGATCTTACATCTTAAATAACCCATTTCTATAAATCTATACTTTGCCATGTGGCTCATGGCTTACTGGTATCTTTATATCTTGCTTCTCTGTTCTTCTAGTCCTGTACAATTGAGCCACCTTGCTCTCTGTTTCACTTGAGATAATGTTCCAGTTCCTGATAGCTGAACATTTACCTCCTGAAGAGGCCAGATTGAATGCCAAAAATTCTGGTGCTATTATTTCAACATCCATACCTGTGTCTAATAGCCTTCCAAGAGAATGTTATTTATTCATATTTTTTAATTTTGGTCTGTGTTCATTTATAGAAGTTTGCCAAAAAAATTGCTTTATGGTTTCTCCTGTATTTTCTATTCTCTCTGCTATAGCTGTTATATCACCTTGAGCAGCCTAGTTTATTCCATTAGGCATTTGGTGATTTAAATGCTCTGAAAAGGGGTTTCTTCTATGATGGCAGGATAGGTCTGAACTGAATTTGCTGTGGTGGCCTTCATGAAGCCCCTCTGAGAATTTCCCAAGGACAGAAGCAGTGGATTACCTTGTATGTCCCTTGTTTATCTACATTTGTTGGTCCAATGTTTACCCTTACCACACATTCTGCACAATCCAAAAGGGAGAGGCATTCTGTTGCTGTTGTTCCTTGAATGAACATTCTTTCTAGGAATGCGCTGTTTACACTCCCTTTTCAAGTGACCTTGTTTACCATAACCAAAACATCTGACATGATTTTCCCCCAAAACTTTTGAAATCAACTCTCCTATCCATATATCATGATGGTCATGAGACTCAATATTAATTGTGTCCCTGATCCAATCCTCCAAGGGTACTGATCTTGCCTTTAATGGCCTGATTATTCTTTTGCATGTTGCATTCATATTCTCAAAAGCCAAAGATACAATTATTATCTGTCTAGCTTTCTTAATTTGCTATCATTCTATTTACTGCTGGAGACAGTCTTTGTAAGAAATCCATGAAGGATTCTCTGGGAACCTGTATAACTTTTGCAAATGATTCAATTTTTTCCTGCTTCCTCAGTTCCATCCCATGAACTCATGGCTGTCATATGGCATAGAATTAAGGTTTTCTTATCATATAAACATTGTCTTTGTATATCAGTGTTTTGCCTTCTCCAAGAATCTGATCGTGGGAAATTTCCACACCTCTAGTCCTACATTGTTACATTATTGTTTTAGCCTCCTCTTTGAACCATGTTCTCCATTGCAATTGTCCCCCAACCTCTAGGATAGCTGTAACTAATTCTTTCCAGTAATGAGGGACAATTCTATTACAAGTTGACTACAAGTTTAACATCTGCTTTACAAATGGAGAATGCATGGCATATGATACTACACCATCTTTAAATCTCCTTAAATCTAACATTTCCACTGGAGTCCAATTAGCTTGTAGCTGCCTGTGATTAGGTAGTTTCTGTAAGCTTACTGTATACATTAAGATTTGTTGTCACTTAATTTTTATTGATTATCAAGTGAGGCATCATTTGCCTAATTTTGAAATACCTCCTATCTTCTATTAACTGAAATTTTAAATCTTTCTCCTTAAAATATGGAATTTATCATGTCAACACTATGTTAACTGTTCACTTATTAAAAATAAAATATATTGCACAATTATATCTATATATAGATATATAGATATAGATCTATATTATTAAAAAATAGGAACATGGAAACTGAGCTGTTAGATTTTTATACTGTAGTCTTACCACAATATTACTTCAAAAACATAGATTTAATTGCTGATTGCCAAAGAAAATAGTTTTTCCCCCAGGGAATAATGCCCCCTCCATCAGTTATCTAATAAGTAGCCAGTTCTAAATCCTATGTACGAAAGTAACATATTGACTGAAAATATTGCATTTTTGTATTTAGGAATGTGTGTGTGTGTGTGTGTGTGTGTGTGTGTGTGTGTGTGTTTGAAACAAGAATTAAAGATAAAGACTCTGGAGGCCATGAATTTGAAAGAAAGCAAAGTGGATACAAAGGGAGGTACATGAGAAGTGTTGGAAGGAGGAAAGAGAAAGAGAGAAAGTATGTAATTATATTTAAATTTTGAAAAATTAGTAAAATATTTTAATTTTTAAATTTAATTATGGTCAGATCACTTTCCTATTTCCTTCCTCCATCTCTTCCCAGTTACCATGCCTCAGATCCCTTTGATACCTCTCTTCACTTTCAAGATGGTAATCTGTGTTTTAAAATTATTACATTTATATATACACAAATATAAATGTAAATATGTGTATATATATGTATATATCCTGTTGGGTCAGTTTTGGTTGTTTTGTGTTTGTATTTTCAAGGCTTACCACTCTGAGTAAGGCATCCAGCAAGGAGGCTTCTCCCTGGGAGAGACAAGTATTTTTCCTAGGAATCAATAGTTGCTTGTAGTTCTTTATCTTGGAGTGGAACCCTGTGAAAAATTCTCCTTCCACAAAAATATGTCCATGTCCACACTTATTGTTCCTGTCTTATTTATGTAACTATTTATGCAGTGTATTTCACAGTAGACTTCCTTGCAATCTGGCTCTTACATTCTTTTTGGCCCCTCTTCCACAAAGTTCCCTGAGCCATAGATGCATAGATGCATAGAACTGTGATGTAAATGTATTCATTGTTGCTGGGCTCCCAACTCATTGTGAGTATAATCAATATTTTTAAAACTTAATGAATATGAATTTCATTTTTACTGTGTCTATTATTTTAATAACTAAATTCAAATATTTTTAATTTATAAGAATACATTTTTAAATGCATATGAGCATTGTGTGCTATATGTATGTGAATGTGTGGACTCATGTTCACATGGAAACCAGATGTATATGTCAGGTGTCCCGATCTCTGCCTTATTCCCTTGAGGCAGGATCTCTTACTGAAGCTGGAGCTAGGCTGATAAGCATCAAGCCCTAGCAATTTTCATGTCTCCATGTCCACAGTGTGGGCATGATAGGTGAACCTGGCCACGTCTGTATTCTTACCTTGTGATTTGGACTCTGGTCCTTATGTTTGCTCAGCAAGTTATGCACCCAATATTCAACAGAGAGTTTTTATATGTAACACTTTAATTTTCCTTGAAATCCACTCAAACAAATGATTGTTTGGTCATTATAAAATTGACTAGCTTTAAATTCATCTACAAGGAGTAATTGTGAAGTTGTGTTTACAGATATTCAACTGAGAAAGAAGGACCTGACCTGAAAATGGACAATGCCTTCCTCTGGGCTAGGTTCCCAGACTCAATCAAAAGGGAATAAAAAGAGAGAATGATCTAAGCACCAGCATTTTTCCCTTTTTTATTTTTGACTGTATAAAAGATGAACAGATGCCTACCAAGTATCTCATGCTTCCTCTGCCATGCCTTCTCCACTTTGTTAGACTAGACTCAGTGGTAGAGCGCTTGCCTAGCAAGCACAAGGCCCTGGTTTTGGTCCTCAGCTCTGGCAAAAAAAAAAAAAAAAAAAAAAGAATGGCATAGGGCTTCAGCTCATCCCTGCTTCTTCAAAACCTTCCCTGCTGTAAACCAAAACTTCAATGTTTTATCTGGTATTTTTCAGAGGAAAGAAAGAAAGACAGAGAGAGAGAGAGAGAGAGAGAGAGAGAGAGAGAGAGAGAGAGAGAGAGAGAGAGAAAGGAGGGAAGGAAGGATATATAACAGATTATTGAAATATCAATATGTTCAAATTAATCTTCAGCTTTAATAAGAGATTTACTTAACAAAAGAGATCAATGTAATCCTCTGAGTGTTTCCAGATGAAAATGATTTGAAGAAAATGCTTGGAAAACTCCAAACACTAATTCGTTGTTCTCTGAATGTTACAAAATACACTGCTTCTGCCTTTATTAACCCAGCTCTGTTTTCTGTTTACAGATCAGAGCAATATTCACCTATTTTTCACATCATAATTAATTGTGGACAATGCTCAGAATAATTAGTCAGAAATGTCTTTTGGGTGGTAAACAGGCCTGTGTCACAACTACTGTCAGTAGGCTTACCCGGCACACTTACCCCACTGCCGTGAATGCCAAGAATGCACTCAGAGTTTCAGTTTGATGACTGATGATAAATACAGCCCACCCTGTGTCACCCCACAATTTCAACTTTGTCAGTATATGCTTATTGAATTTGAAAATGAGAAATTAGACAAATGAGCAAGCAATATACAGAAAGAAATAATGATATAACATTCTATATAACTATGTAAGTCTTTCATAATAAAGGTATTTAACAAGAGAATAATAAAAATGATAAAATAATATTTAATGTTTGTGCATACATATATTAATGAATATATTTACCTAATTTACATCTTTTTCTAAGAATTTAAATCTGATAGAGAAAAAGTGAAGTTTTTAATCTACACATATGTTCAGAAAGTGGGATTACATTTTTTTCTGCTATTTATATATAATCCTTCAAATTTGCATTTCCCTACATCTTTACTGAAAGCTACATATGATTTATTCCCTACAGCAGTTTGATACCTAAGAAGTAAAGCTATACTATAGGTAGGATCTTTATCTTTACAAAGAGTAGAGCCAACGGAAAATTGGTTCCAGTGATTTTTTTTTTTCTGATAAACAAACTGACAGCAGATTTTTACCAAAATAATATTATAAATGTTTTGTTTTGTTGTCTTAGCATGTGCACTAAGTAGTTTTTTGTTTGGTTGGTTTTTTGAGAAAAGGTTCTCTGTGTAGTTTTGGCTGTCCTGGAACTTGCTCTGTAAACCAGGCTGGCCTAGGACACAGAGATCTGTCTGCCTCTGCCTAAGGAGCGCTGGGATTAAAGGCTTTGGGCCCCCACTCCCTCGGCAACTGTTTTTTGTTTTTTTGTTTTTGTTTTTTTTTTTTTTCCTTATGAGCTATTGAAAATTTTTCAGTGATCTAGGAAACAACAACAAAAAAACCAAATATTTTTTTTCAAAATTGTACATGTTTTTCTTAAGAGTAAATCCAGAGCTGTATAGTGTTGCTTCAATTTCTCTAAGAATATAAGCTTAAATAAGTACGTTTGTGTATTTCAGATATGCTTCAGCACTTTCTAATCAAGAAAATAATAATGCTGTACCTAGAAATTTCATTTTAAAATCCTTAGAGAACAACTTACTGCTTCTGTGTCCTGACAACTAGCTGTGCACCTACTGCATGTTTACTTATACTGAGCACTTGTGATATTACCTGCTCCTAGATGAAAATTATCTCTCTTCCTGTCTTCTGTGCTGTCTCTGTCTCTGTCTCTATCTATCTATCTATCTCTCTATCTATCTATCTATCTCTATATCTATCTCTCTCTCTATCTATCTCTCTATCTATCTATCTATCTATCTATCTATCTATCTATCATCTATCTATCTCTCTCTCTCTATCTATCTATCTCTCTATCTATCTCTCTATCTATCTATCATCTCTCTCTATCTATCTCTCTATCTATCTATCTCTATCGCATCTCACACCCTTTCTCTGAATTACATGTTCAGTTTTTCTCTCTTACAGTATTTGTTATGTTTGACTTTTAGCACAATACCAATGTCACCTCTAGACTACAATGTATGATAGCTTATACAAGGAAGTTTATTCTTTCTAGCACATCTTTTTTGTCTTTTCTTGAATTTTGGATAAATTACTATTGCTAGGTGACCTTCTTGAATACTTTTTTTTTTTTTGCTTATTATTCAGTGGGTATCTGAGTGATTCTGAAATTGAGATTGGAAAATCAACACACACTTAACCTTGGGTAAGGATGGATTTATTGTGTGCTAATTTTGTCTGTTTCAGAAATATTTTCTCTAAACCAAAATAAAGCTACTTTTAATTTATAGTTAGTGTATCTTGCAATAACTTGAGGGTACGACTCTCAAAAACAAATGAAATGACTATATTTATTCTAACTATATTATTTATGATTTCTAGAGGATTCATTGACTCACTCTGTTTTAAAAATGAAAATCCTTAGTAATTTTAGTATTTACCTAATTGCAGGTATTTGAACTTTTTATTTGATGTTTATTTAATTTATACTTAATACCACCAGAGCCCTAAAATTTCAAATCTCAAAACATATTTATTCTCTAAGCATGTATTGAGCATAAATAATCATTATTTCTGATTATATGCTGAGATGATTCAAAGTTTAAAATTCAGGTAATCTCTTGAGTGGGGCGACCCAGCACAATGCAACCTTATTTAAATTAAGTAAACTTCAAAAATTCATTGCCCACATTATGCTTGTGGTATTTGAGGTAGTCACAAGCCAGGTGCAGAGATTAGATTTCTTTTGGAGAATGTAGATATCAGCTACCTTTGGCTCCACAGAAAGTCCTCTGGTGCAACAGTAGTTTAAATTGTATCTTTTATTTTACAGTGTTTTTCACAGACACATTCTCTCCCTGCAAACTTGTTAAAAACAAAAGAAACAAAAAAACCTTACCTTGAAAAAAGTTCATTCCTATCTTTTCTTTTGTAGTGACAGAATCTTTTTGTCTGTTCCTTCCCATTTCTCTGTCAGAATGCAGGCTTGCTTCCAATGCCTAATAGCTCCTTAGAAATGGCTTTCTGCAATTTGATTATGATCATATGCCTTTTCTTTGTATTTTTTTCTCCTCAGAATATGTTCAGATTCTCAGATCTTTGATACCACTTTTATGAAATTTAGGAGAATTTGGACCATCATGTTTCTAAATATTTTTCTGCTAGCTCCTCCAGGACTCTAGATATATGTATGATAAACAGCCTGATACCATTCATTTAGCTGTCTGAAGCTCTTTAGTACATTTTCAGTGTTTCCCCTTTTTATTACACTTGGGACATTCCATATTTTACAGTTTCAAATTTACATATCTGTTCTGCCAAGACTTGTCATATATAATATACATCCATTGGGTATGTTTCAAACCTTGAGAATAACAGTTTTCGTCTTTAAAATTTTTGTTTGATCCATCCTTAATTTTTTTTTCTGTTGATGAATGGCAATATTTTTTAAAAGATTTATTTATTTATTATGTATTCAGAAGAAGGTGCCAGATTTCATTACAGATGGTTGTAAATCACCATGTGGGTGCTGGGAATTGAACTCAGGACCTCTGGAAGAGCAGTCGATGTTTATAACCACTAAGCCATCTCTCCAGCCTGGCAATATTTTTTAAACTGATAAAACTAAAGGAATTTTTGATTGGATCCTGGAGACAGTGAATCTCATGTTATTCAGTTATGCCCTTTGCTGATATGCATTTGGATTGTAACAGAGGTTGACAATCATGTTGCTGTTGTGTGTTTGTGGCTTTATTTATTCATTTATTTATTTAGCATCATTAATCCCAAAGAAAATTCTAGGGATCATCTGTACCATTATGAACGCCCAGTACTTCCAAGTTTAATCTTAATGACCCAGGAGTCAGTATGGGCCGTCCACCCTGCTGGGAAGAAGCTGAGTTAGCCTTAGTCTTTTCTGGTCTTTTAAATCACAGGCTCACAGCTTTTCAACAGCTTTATAATCATGACCTGACTTCTTACCCTTTATTTGCAGTCTTAGCTATCAGCATGAATTCAAGGACTTCTCTCTGCAGACTTCACATATTTGTTTTTTGTTTGTTTGTTTGTTTGTTTGATGCTGTTGTTGTTGTTTACTGATAAACTCTCATCCCAAGAAGTTTGCCTCATCATTTTTAGCCTTCTCAGACATTTTGACGTTTTGTCTCTCACTTCTCATGACAGTGAGCCTAACATCTATGTGTGCAGCAATCCCTACTTTTTTTGAAGATTTCCTGGTCCTAGCTCCTGCAGTCTCACAGTCTCGAAGCTGCTCAAACCCAAATGAACACATAGAGTCTTATATTAAAACTGCTCTGCCATTAGCTCAGGCCTACCACTGACTAACTCTTACACTTAAACTCAACCCGATTTTGTTAATCTATAAGTTGCCACATGTTCTGTGGCTTTACCTGTGTGCCATTGCATGTTGCTCCTTGGATGGCGAGCTGGCATGTCCCGACTCAGCCTTCCTGTTCCCTTCTCATTGGATCTAAGCCCAGCCATATCACTTCCTTGTTACTGTCTGTCTATACAGGTCTCTATGATTGGTACTGGGATTAAAGGCATGGTGTCACCATGCTTGGCTGTGTCCTTGAACACACAGAGACTCTCTGCCTGCCATGTGATCAGATTCAGGGCATGTACCACCACTGCCTGACTTCTGTTTGTGGCTTGCTATGATCTCTGATCTCCAGGCAAACTTTATTTAATAACATACAAATAAAATATCACATTTCAGCACAAATAACATATCACCACACCTACTAGGATTTGTCATTGCTAATTGACCTTGTTTACCTGTCCAGAGAGACAAAAAGGACAAATCACAGCCTTAATTTTCTTTGAGATGTCACAGCTCTTCACAGTTTGAGCTTTACTAAAATTGTTCTTGCATGTCACCCAGTAGATCCTTGCCTAGAAGATGGAGGTCAATCATAAGTATTGTCTGAATAACAGATGTTTCATGTATATTTACATGTTTTTATAGTTATTTGAGTGTTTGTCTCCATTATGTTATCATGACTGTAAGTGTGAGTCTTTCTTTAATTGACCAAAATTTCATGCAATAGATTTATATAAGCTAGATAGTTCAGTAGTAGTGTAGGAACAAGATAGTGGCAACCAATCCAAGGATTGATTTTTCGAAAACATTGATGTGATAATACAGACAACTTCAACAGTTCTCATTGTCATCCAGGCTGATAGAAGATAGCTACCAAAACAGCCTGTGGGAGAGGTAAAAGCCTGTAGTCTGCAGAGTACTTAGTATCCCCAATTAGGTAACACCAAGACATAGGGTGGGAGTTCCCACCTAAAACCTGAGAAAGCTTTAAAAAAGGATTCTATAATGGAGCCAAGAGCAGCTTCCTAGTTGTCTCTCTCAGGCCAGCCAAAGCCTTCAGGCTTGAGTTACTCTATGGCTGGGTCATGGCAGGTGGGCTTAACCTGCAGCGTGGCAGGAGTGAGGAGACTCTGCCACCTGCCTCCATGAGAAGCAAGATGTAAAGATGCCAGTAAGCCATGAGGCATGTGACAAGGTACAGATTTATAGAAATGGGTTAATTTAAGATGTAAGATCTAGCTAGCAAGAAGCCTGAGCCATTCGGCCATACAATTCATAATTGGAATAAGTCTCTGTGTATTCATTTAGGTATGAGCAGCTGCAGGACCTAGAGGTTGTGGGAGCAGAGTGGGCACTGGAAAACTTCAGCAACAATTATGTTTGCAAATTAACATTTTTACAGAATCTTTCTATGTAGGACACGAATATTCTATATCTGGCTGACCTGGTACTCATAGGGGCCTGCCTGTCTCTTTGTCCCCAGTTCTGAGTATAAAGGAGTACACCACTATGCCCAGCTTTATTTGGTGTCAAAATTTGTCTTGAGATTCATAGATTTGGTATAAGATGGTGTAAAGATAGCACAGTGCTATTCATAACAAGAACTAAGTATGTAAATGCAACCGCACATTGAATTAGTCCATAAATCATTAATCTGACCTCATTCAGGTCACCTCATCTAAGAGCTTCCATGATTGCTTTCTGACCAGCAGGTCCCTGTCTACAAAATAAATGTCAGTCATAGGAATTACTTACACATGACTATATCACAGATAGGATATTTCAGAAAACATTTTCCATAAAACTATAAATTGAAATTATGGTTTTGTGATTTATATTTTTAATATTGTTCTGTACTAGTAAGAAAGGGAATATACATTAGATTATCCAAAGAAGTTTATGTTTTAGTATGTACCTTAACTTTTCTTGTATTATCAGAGATTTGTCTTGAGTTATTCAATAGGTATAATTTCATTAGATTAGGAAAAACGCATCAATTTTAATTTCTACAATTCTAGCTTGAATATTTCATAATGAAGGAAAAAGTAAAATGTAGTTAAGTTGAAATAATATAGGATAGTCTTAAATCATTCTTTTTGATAATTTCCTTATTTTTATGTAAGTGACTTAATGTTTTGTTTATTAGTTCTACCTTCATTATAATGACTTGTATGAGGGTCTATTTTGAATTAAAGTTATAACCTCAGATGTAATCATTAGTAGCTTTATTTGAAACATTTTATGCTACTAGCTTGTGCATGATTTCAAGAGCACTTCTTTTATATACATAGTGTGTAAATGTTTAAGCATACCCAATTTATGTGGCTTTGAGATTTCTACTAGATTAACAATGAAATAAAAAAGCATCATTTAAAATGACCCTTAAACATCAATTGCATTTCTTAACTTATAGCTGAAATATTTTAAATGGGTTCTTCATATAGATATATAACTATCACCAAGAAAATGCACCCATTGGCTATCCTTCAGCAACGACCATCCTTATGGGTGTATAACCCTCCAAAGGTTTTCTATTTCATATAATGGTAAACAGAAGAGGACACCTGGCAAAACATCGACACTCAATAAATACAGCTATGGATTTTAAGGTCTTCAAACAAAAGTTTCATTGAGTTTACTTAAAAAATGAGGCTGAGGAAAAAAGCTTGAGTATTCCTGTGTAATTTTCTAAGTATTGATGAATAATGGCTGTATATGTCCTTTAACTTACCTTTAACAGTGATAGCATACATTATTGGTTCAATCAAATGTCATGTACAGAGCTAATTGTTCTTTCTTCTGCCAAAAAAAAAAAATCAAAATCAAGCTTCTGATATTAACCTGTTCTTTTTTCTTTTCCTTAGCCTTTAATGGAATCGGTTGTTGGCTTCTGAACATAGGATTCCTTTGCCGAAGCAGATAACCAGTGTGCCTATTGCAGAGCATATAGTGGCACACTCAAACACTTCAAAGTGCTTATGCTACTAAATACCATTTTCATCAGACTTAAACATGTGTACATTTATTTTATTTTGTTCTTTTCACAGAATCAAAGGGTTTATTCCTTAATTTTCTTTAGCAAATATAGGTATACTTAAAAATAAAATGAGTCATATTTGGGGCTAATCATTGGATACAAAACTGAGGTATTTTTTAAAAATTGTGTGTAATTAATTATGAGAATTTTCCTAACATGGTTTAGTCAAGTGATGTGTACCTTTGACATTACTAACTTTTTTTTTTTTTTACAAGACAGTTATATTCAGAGATTTGCATTTTCCAGATGGCAATTTGAAACCTGTTCAAAGCCAGAGATACCTATGGAATTTAGTTGTTTCATTGTCTGATTATTTTATTTGTTTGTTTGTTTAAGGATTAAAACAAGGTGAGACAACCATGACCGGCAAAACACAGACCAGCAACGTTACCAATAAGAATGACCCCAAGTCCATCAACTCCAGGGTTTTCATCGGCAATTTAAATACAGCAATCGTCAAAAAAGTGGACATTGAAGCTATTTTTTCCAAGTATGGGAAAATTGTGGGCTGCTCCGTTCACAAAGGGTATGCTTTCGTCCAGTACATGAGTGAGCGCCATGCAAGAGCAGCAGTGGCTGGAGAAAATGCCAGGGTCATCGCAGGCCAGCCTCTTGGTAAGCTATGCTCGGTTGCAGATTTCCCTTTAGTCTATCCATATCGCCTATAGAAGAATTTGTTAGCAGTCAGCAGCTCCATACTATTTATTGCTTCCTTGGCCAGTTACAGTGTTAGAAATTTATCATTCAAATCGCATTCTTTTGCAAGTAGCTAGTATTATCTCAACAAATATGTCAACTTGTGATTAAAGCTGTTTGTGATATTTACAACCTCCACCAGTTCTGAGACAGGCAAACACAATATTTGCATCCAACTTAAGTTTATTTGACTTGAAATAGTGTGTAACTTCCACAAAACATAGGCTAAGTTTCTTGACCTATTTTTGTTTATGATGTTGCCTCATCATGTTCACAAGAATAAAGCCAAAAGAGTATGTTAAAGAAACCAAAGCACTGAATAATCCAGTGAGACAAGCATGAAGACTATTATACTATCAAATTTGATCAATTCAAGAAAACGTTTACTGGGAGGAATAGTGGAACCCAACTATTACTCCTGCCTAGAGACTGAGATACAACGATGGAGAATCTGGCCGGATGGTGGTGGAACATGCCTTTAATCCCAGCTTTTGGGAGGCCAAACCAGGTGGATCTCTGTGAGTTTGAGGCCAGCTTGGGCTATAGAGTAAATTCTAGGAAAGGTGCAAAGCTACACAGAGAAACCCTGTCTCGAAATAAAACAAAAACAAAAACAAACAAACAAACAAAAAAACAATGATGGAGGATCTGAACACATCTTGGGTTATACAGTGAGAAACAACAACAACAAAAAAATAGAAACACTGGGAAGCTATAGTATTCATGAATATGTGAGTGAAGTCTGAAGTATAGTTTTGAAAAAAATAAAATGCTTTTATATAATATCTGGTATAAATCTCCAAACATGCAAAATGCCAGTTTTTATTTATGTCTTCACTGTTCACTTTCTCTACTGTGAAGAAAGATGATATTTTTCAATAGTCTAGCCTGTTTTACAGGTGCTCAGTTGGTTTCCTTAATATATACATCCCATACTCAGCCTGATATTGGAGTTTCCTATTTGCTTCTTTAGAAAGTATTGTAATAAAAAATTCTTACTTCACAGCCACATTCAGGTAATTCAGGATCAGTCTATAGCCTGTATCCTCATTACTGTGAAACTAACGTGACCTTGTAGAAACACCCTTGGTTATTACTTTTTATAAAAAATAATTATGAATATAAAGTCAATTTTAACTCTGATTCTCTTTCAAATGAATTGTAGCTAATTCCTGCTTTCCGTCACCACTCAGCTGATCAATATCTTTAAAAACTTGGATCAGACAAAGAAAGGACTATAACTCCACTTTTAGTGTCTTAACACTAAACAAGGGACAGAAATGACAACCTCAGATTCGTGTGCATTGAGAAGCAGAGTCAAATGCTACCTCTAATGGGATTATTTCTCATTCTCAGTCATACCTGTGTCTCTTCTTGGTGTTTCCCTGAGGATCATCTTCAAGATAGATTAGATCAGACTTTATATCCAAATCTATGCTAAAAACTTTATTCATTTAGATGGAACTTAGTTTATTAACTTCTTTTGCCTATGTGGAAAGACTTTTGTACTAAACAGATGCTTTGCAATTTAAGTAATAACCTTGCTTTTCAGGTCAAGTACCTGAAATTAACCACCTTTTCTTAACCCTAATCACAAGAAATCCAGGCAAGGTAAGACATCCAGTTGTTCCCTTCTGAAATCAGTTCTATAGAAATGTGGGATTAAAACCCCACTTTCCAAACTGCATACCCACCTTCATCTTCAAGTACCATGCCTATTTTTTGTGGACTTGGATAAAACATGACTTCAAGTAAATTGATTACTTATTTCTTGATTTTTTTATTTACTTTCAAATCAAAGGTTTATAAAAAAAAACACTAGACTTGTCCCTGATGTGCAGTGAATGTTAATGGACATAATAACAGGTTCTTACAATGTAAAACACACACTATATAAGCATTTGCCTTTCTCTTTACAGTAGGAAAGTATTGTATTGGTTAAGCCTGAGTTATTAGTTCACCCATGATTAAAATTTTTTGTCTCTAATAATGAATAATCATGAACCACCTTCTTTAGAATAATCTTTTCATCTTCTCCGTGCATTTTTAAAATCTAAAATAGAATTTGAAGTTGGTTAAAAATAAGTAGTGCTAAGAAAATTTCAACATCCTAATGCAAGTTCTTAAATGAGACTTTGCTTAAAATAAGACTGTTTTTATGGTTAAATGACAAATACTATCATTGAGCATTTTGATGCTGCAAGAACAAGATGAACAGAAAAGTTTAAGCTGGGAAGAACATGCTGAAATGTCAGTATGAGAAAAGTTCAGGGATCATGCTGGTGGGTGGGTTAGTGTAGTTAAAAAAGACTGTGGGTATATGATGAAAGTTGGTTTATGGAGTTGGGAGTGGGAAAAGAGGTAATCATGCTAAAAGTTAAGGAGGAAGTCCAATAATCTGTTAACAAAGATAAGAAAGAATCAAGAACAGGTCCTACATTTCTGAGCTGATTCTCTGTTAATGATTTTGCAAGTCAGTATGAGAGAGGATTTTTAAGAAGGAAAAATATTTTGGTCTAAAACTATGAGTCCAGAATTGGGCATTTTTTATTAATGATAGCTCATAAGCTGAAGGATACTTGGGCATATGTATTACTAAAATCTCACAAATATAGAACCCAAAATAAGTGAGAGATTTAAACAAAAGTTGTTAATTATGAGTCATTGACACAAATTGTGTTAAACCCATAGGAATGAATAATTAACCATGTGGCATAGATGGAATGCAAAGAGAGTGTTGAATGAGTTGGAGTAGGTGAAGAAATGTTCACTTTCCTAGAAAGAAGATTCATAATAAACACCCAGCAAAGACTGGAATGGAATGAATTTGTTTTCTGGATTTGTATGCATGCATTTTTTACTTTTCCTTGAATTTCCCTTGTCCTTATAGCCCACAGAGTATGCTGTGCCCCTTTATTCCACAAACAACTGCCAGTCTCTATACTAATAGACTACCTTACTGCAATATGCTGGGCTGTTTTCCAAGCTGAATAGCCTTTTGATCAAAACCAATGCTTACACTTACACCAATGTTTCTATCTGCCAAACCAAAGCCCATGTCTTGGTCCACAGAAGGTCTTTCCATTCACTTCCCAATGCAAGATTGTTTTGAAACTTGCCTTTGTTAGGGTCCTGGAGAAGTCCCACAAAAGTCCACCACCCAAATATACAATCAACAAGAGCGTTTATCATGCCAGCATGCTGGTGCCTGCCATCTCACATAATGACAAGATGGTGAAGACCACAAGAGGGATATGTGGGCTCTGTTTAAGGGGCATTCCTAGGGCACTTAGGTCATTTTATACATGATTGGCTCAAGCAAGAGACAAACATATTAGTATATTCTAATAGGCCAGGACTAGTCAAGGGCTGGTGAGGTTTACAGTTTTCCATTTTGGGGCAGGCCTGGACAAGTCCTGAGCTATTTAGGCTTAGGTCACCAGGCCTCCTTCTCTTTGTTGTAGAGTGATTGGCCTTTGTTCATAGCTGTTCCTCAAAAACTGCTTGGTCAGTTCCAAAAAGCAGGGAATGAGGCCTAGTTCTTAACTGAGTTATTATGGCAGGCTGCCATGATATTTGCATGGCCCTCTCAGCATTCATCAGGCAAGGAGATGTTCTTATACTGACTGGAAACCTAGATATCCTGGTGACTAAGAGAGTTTCCCAGCAGTCATTATGGATTTGTATGTTTGAGAATCAAGAGGCTTTCTAGGTCAATATTGTTTGACCATATTCTCACTGAGTTGTAAAGAACATGTATTTGGCCATGTTTCACTGTCTGTCTTCAAAAAAATTATTAGCATGATGGAAATGTTCCACAGATCAATTTCAAGTCAGGCATTGCAGACTAGCCAGCGCATTTTGCCTATATGTGAATATTTTACCTCAGCAATTTCATATCAATTTCATATATCCTTTTGCACACAGAATATTTTTTCCAGTGAAAACATCTTCTACTATGAAGTTTTTATAAAATTCTGTTTTTGACATACAGAATTAAGATATAATTTATATCTTTTCCAATTCATACAAAAAGAGACACTATTTTGAAATACATTAAATCTTGCCTTAAAACCACAGAGCATGGAGTAATTGTGGTTGTTCAGAAGTTGGAGTAAGAACTTAATTTTAATCTGGATTTTTCATGTAGGTCATATTCTGATCTTGGTTAGTTACTGTCTCTGGATTTTAAATTCTTACTCTATTGATTCAGATTCCTAAGTCCTATTTCAGAATACATAAAAAATTTACCCTCAGTTAGTGTAATGATTCATGCATTTTGTCAAAATGAGAAACTTCAATATAATACAATGTTCTCTGACAGTTGTTATTTTCTTTAAAAGTATATATAAATATAGAGTAATAATTCAATTGGTGTTATGTTTTTCTTTTGGGTTTGACTTCCTTATTTATTACTAGAGAGTAATTAAAGAAAGGTAAAAATACTTAGTTGTTTAAACTATAAGGAAAGTTTTTTCTTCTTTCTTTTTGTTTTATTTCTTTTAAATTTATATTAGTTTACCTTATGCTCAGGGGATTTCTTCCAAGATGCCAAGTTGATTTCTGAAACCACACAAATAATGCTGAATGTTCTTTGTATCATGCTTCTTCCAATTAATTCATATTTATGATGAAGCTTAAGTTATACATCAATAACAATACTAATGTTAAGGTAAATAAATTATGATACATACAGTACTTAGTGGTATTATAGAAGTATGGCATTTTGTGTCAGTAATGTTTTCATCTGGTTTGTTCAGAACACATTGGTTGTAATTGAAACTGCAACAAGTGAAATCACTAATAACCTTTAATTAAAACATGTCCTAGACCTGATAGTGAGGTCGACATTTGTATTTCCTTTAAAGCTTGTACCTTTGGTTCACAGAGCACAGTATCTTCAAGTGACCTTTCAGTGACACTGTTTACCTCTTCAGATTGTGACTCTTTTCAGACTTGTTCACTATTTCCATGTTGACATGGCCTCTTTGTAATTCCAGGTCACATCGGCCTCCTGAAGAAACTTATTTATAAATATCTTTATCATATATTTGGATAACATAACTCCAAAGTAGTCAGTTTTGGGTAATGCTACCTTCTAATGATGCATAATATCATACTTTGGATTTTACACAGAAGGTAATGGCCATAATTTAATTTCATTTCTTATTCATTAAAATATTTTCAGCATATCTTTGCTGTCAATTAGAAATAGAATAGTCCTCCTCTTCCTCTGGATTCATGGAACTGATGTGGGTAAAAGATTTCCAAATTTTCTGTGAAAATAAAGATTCCTTCATGATCCATATTACTAAAGAAATTCTAAAAATCAGACTAGCTAGATAATTTATTAATTAAAAATAAATGTCATCTCTATAAAATAAAAATCTATCTTAGTTTGATTATTTAATTGACTAGAGTAAAATTTAAATTTACTAAAATTAATTTTGACATACCATGTTAATATTTACTAAGTTAGAATCCTAACACTTTTAATATTAGAAATGCTTATTATAATTTTAAACTAATTTTAATCAGGAGAACTTTTGTTCTTACAAATACATTCCCTTAAAGAGTAAAGAGTAAATAAACTTAAAAAATATTTTGCACTGACTATTTATAGATCTGAAGCTGCACAAATTCTTCTTTTGTACAAAAATATCATGCAGAGGCTAGAGACTGATGTACATTGGGGCCCATTTCACGCATCTACTGATTACACTCGTTGATTACTCATGAGCTATAAATAAGCATTTGTAATGTCTGTCTTTTCAGATTATCTCACTGTTCCATTGCCTGAAGCAAAAAATTATGAACTTTGAGAGTTGTCTTTAAATAGTAAGAAGAAATAAGCATAAGAATCAAATACATTTTTTCTTTGAGCATCATTAATAAGGGAGGAAGAATCTGTCTTCAGATCCGTCTCCTTCTGCATTAGTCATCTTTCTATCACTGTAATAAAATACCAAAAAAGCAACTAAAAAGGAGGAAGTATATGTTTTGACTAATAATTTTGAGAATTTAGCTCATAGTCATGGGTATATGATATTACTGTTTTGGCCTCTAGAAGACAGAAGACCATAGCAAGTGTGTGTGATGGCTGAAAATGGCTCATATCTTGCTAGCTGGAAATCAAAGACAGGGAACCAAAAAAAGAGGGTTGGGGATATGATACATTCTTCAAGAGCCCAACTTCAATGATTAAGTTCCAGCAAAGAGATTCTGCCTTCTACAGTTTCTATCATCTGACAGTATCACAGTAACATACAACCTCATCAATAGAAAACACAGTGATGAGGTCAGAATGTTCATGGTCCAGTCACTCCATGAAAATTCATTTCATTTCTGGTGAATATAGAAGAAAGAAATGTTCTGTTTGGCAGTTCAAGCAAGGGATGGTGTCATTTCCTTAGGCTCCCATCTCCTGACCTCATCTAATAAAGTGGGGTGCAACAGCAGCATTCATTAGGAATCCTATTACCAGAACAAGTGAAATTCTTCTTAGACAGCTAGCTTCTCTACTACATGAAGATTAGTATTTGGTAAAGTTTTTTTTTAAACCATCAAAATGAAAACTTCAGTGTTTCAGTAACAGTAATATACAATTGAGTTGTCTGTGACATTCTGGTATCTTTCTTACTTATGCTGTTGTATGGAAATTTCAGTTTCTGAAATAATCACATGGGTGCTATAGAAAATTTGTATGTGCACTTTGGGAAACACCATTCTATACTGCGTGTGGTGATTTGAATGAGAATGACTCCCAGGGCTCATATATTTGAAACTTTGGTTTCCAGTTGCTAGAACTGATGGGAAGGACTAGGAGTGTGGCCTTACTTGAAAAGGTGTGTCATAATGGATGGGCTTTGAAGTTTCAGAGAATCCTCATCATCCCTAATCTCTCTCTCTCTCTCTCTCTCTCTCTCTCTCTCTCTCTCTCTCTCTCTCTCTCTCTCTCTGTGTGGTGTGTGTGTGTGTGTGTGTGTGTATCTCTATTTATCTGCCTTTCTGACTCTGTCTCTCTTTTTCTCTCTCTGTCTCTGTTTCTACTTGTGGATCAAGATGTAAACTCTCCTTGCACCTGCTCTTCTGCATTTGCTACACCACTGTGTACTCTAATCCTCTGGAACATAAGTTATCAATTCAATGTTTTCTCCTATAGGTTGGTTCACAGCAATGGACAATAACTAAGTCACTATGGGAAGTACTACACATAGGTAGCCACAAGGATAGAAGCATAACTTGAAAATGAGATTGGTACAAGATTCATGAGAGTTTTCTCTACAGAGTAGGAGACATTTTAAAAATATTTTAGAAGAATGAGGGTGAACAGAAAAGTAGTTCCAGGTGGATGAAACTGTATACTTACAGTCTTAATCCTGTCAGGGAGCACCATGGAATTAACCAGCTTATGTAAAAGAGGAAAGAGAGAGAGAAAAATTTGTACCATGCTATGAAAAGTTGAAATGCCTGAAATACTGAATCCTAGTGTTAAGAAATGTTTGAAATAGTAACCCTAAGTATAATGAAGATTGGTTTCGAATGGCTGTTTCACATCCATTACTTGCTATTTGACTATTATGTTCTTCATTTTGTAGTGTATCATGTATGCAAGTACACAGTATTTTCTCTCACTGTTGATACGCCCATGCATTTGTTCATTCATTTACCAATTACTATATGAAAATTCACACGGGACATGAACATAGATAAGAACTTTTGGAATGAACACTTAGCCTACTATGTATCTGTTATTTGCTGTTCCCTAGGCCCCTGAATTGTTGGGTACTCAGTACAGAGCCTTGAGCATGCTAAGAGAGCTCTCTAACCATGAGCATATCTATCTTAAGTCCTTGGGTTTTCAAGAAAGATTTCACTATGTACTTTATGTTGCTCGGGAACTCATGTTATAACCCAAGCTTGTCTTACACTTGGTCATCTATCCTTGGTTCCCTGAGTTCTAGGATTCCTGACTTGTGTCATAAAAATGCTATCATTCTTTTCTATTGAACTGTTTTATGCCATAATTTGCTTTCTTAGGTAACATTTAAAATTTCTTCTGCACTACATGTAACCACATACCTGTTCTTGACAATGCTAACAGTTAGAGGCCTATACTATTCATTGTAGGATGTTTAGAAGAATTTCTGCCTTTTATCTCTGAGAAACCAGAAGTTTCCCCTCTAAGTCTATTAAAAAAATAATCCAACCAGGTGGTGATGTCACATGCCTTTAATCCCAGCACTTAGGAGGCAGAGGCAGGAAGAGCTCTGTCAGTTTGAGGCTAGACTGGTCTACAAAGTGAGTTTCAGAACAGACAGGGCTGTTACACAGAGAAACTCTGTCTTGAAAAAGAAAAAAAGAAAATGATACCTTTAAAATTACCTAGCATTTCCCAAGAGAAAAAACACCCACAGTGAGAAATCATTGTTTCAAACTATATAAACCAGATACCTAAATAAACAAAATTTATTTTCAGAAACCCTCTAGTACTTCTAGTCAATAGAACTATGTAAAATAGTGCTTTGTGTTGTTTTAACAATAAGTCATGACAGTGTGAAGATGCATCATTCTCCTTGTCCAAACACTAAAACTACATTTCTGGGAAATTTCAATGTATTTATCCGTAGCCAGCCTTTGTTGTTGTTGTCCTTTTGTTTGTTGTTTTCAGGCTGGAGAGACGGCTCAGCAATTAAAAGCACTGGCTGCTCTTACAGACATCCTGACTTCAATTCCCAGCAACAATATATGTGGTGGCTCACAACCATTTATAATGAGATCTGGTGCCCTCTTCTGGCCAGGAGGCATACATACATGCAGGTGGAACACTGTATATATACATAATAAATAAATCTAAAAGAAAAACCAAAAACAACAACAAAAAAAAGAAAGAAAGAAAGAAATACCTTGCCTATAAACACATCTGTTTATTTACTGGTATCCCCCCCCCCTTTCCCCCCTTTTAAAATTATATTTGTGTTTTAATTTTACACATCAGCCATGGGTTCCCCTGTCCTCCCCCTTCCTGCCCCCACCCCCACCTTCCACCCATCCCCTCCCCTCCATTCCCATCTCCTCCAGGGCCAAGACTCCCCTGGGGATTCATTTAAATTTGGTGGACTCAGTACAGGCAGGTCCAGTCCCCTTCTTCCAGGCTGAGCAAAGTGTCCCTGTGTAAGCCCAAGGTTCCAAACAGCCAGCTCATGCACTAAGGACAGGTCCTGGTCCCGCAGCCTGGGTGCCTCCCAAACAGTCTGAGCCACTCAACTGTCTCACTTATCCAGAGGGCCTGATCCAGCTGGGGGCTCCACAGCCTTTGGTTCACAATTCATGTGCTTCCATTTGTCTGGCCTTTGTCCCTGTGCTTTTTCCAATCCTGGGTTCAACAATTCACTCTCCCACAGTCCCTCCTCCTTCTGGACAACTGGACACATGGAGCTCCACCTGGGGCCTGGCTGAGGATCTCTGCATCCAGTTCCATCAGTCACTGGATGAGAATTCCAGCCCGACCGTCAGGGTGTTTGGCCATCTGATCACCAGACTAGGTCAGATCAGGGTTTCTCTTGACAATTGCCAGCAGTCTACAGAGGATGCATCACTGTGGACCTCAGAGAACCTCTCCAGCACTCTGCCCACTCCTGTTCTCATGTGGTCCTCATCCATTATGGTCTACCATTCCTTGTTCTCCCTTTCTGTTCATGATCCAGCTGGGATCTCCTGCTCCCCCAAACCTTGCCCTTCATTTCTCCCACTCTCGTCCAGGTTGTTCATGTAGATCTCATCCATTTCTCTGTCATTGGGTGATCCCTGTGTCTTTCCTAGGGTCCCGTTTTCTAGGTAGCCTCCCTGGAGTTGTGTACATTCTAAGCATCTTTGTTTTACATGTAGTATCCTACTATGAGTGAGTACATACCATGTTTGTCCTTCTGAGTCTGGGTTACCTCTCTCAGGATGGTTTTTTCTAGATTCATCCATTTGCCTGCAAACTTCATGATGCCATTGCTTTTCTCTGCTGAGTAGTACTCCATTGTGTATATGTTCCATATTTTCTTTATGCATTCTTCAGTTGAAGGAAATCTAAGTTGTTTCCAGGTTCTGGCTATTACAAACAATGCTGATATGAACATAGCTGAGCAAATGCCCTTGTGGTATGATTGAGCATTCCTTGGGTATATGCCCAAGAGTGCTACAGCCGGGTCTTGGGGGAGATGGATTCCCAGTTTTCTAAGGAAGCGCCATATTGACTTACAGAGTGGCTGTACAATCAGTCAATGGGACCTGTTGAAACTGAGAAGCTTTTGTAGAGCAAAGGACACAGTCAACAAAACACAGCGACAGCCTACAGAATGGGAAAGGTCTTCAACAACCCCACATCTGACAGAGGGCTGATATCCAGAATATATAAAGAACTCAAGAAATTAGACATCAAAATGCCCAACAGTCCAATTAAGAAATGGGCTATAGAACTAAACAGAGAATTGTCAACAGAGGAAGTTCAAATGGCTGAAAGACATTTAAGGAATTGCTCAACATCCCTAATTATCTGGGAAATGCAAATCAAAATGACTCTGAGATACCACCTTACACCTGTCAGAATGGCTAAGATCAAAAACACTGAAGTCAGCTTATGCTGAGAGGATGTTGAACAAGGGGAACTCTCCTCCACTGCTGGTGAGAATGCAAGCTTATACAGCCACTTTGGAAATCAATAGTTACTGGCTTTTTAATCTAATTGATTAAAAAGAGCTCTTGTTCTCCTCATAACCTTAGCCAACTGCCCTTTAGAGGTATGATTTCTTGACCATTAAAATTTTCCACTCAAACACATAAGAATATCACCTAAAGTAATGAAGAAAGAGAGATTCATGAAAGTGTCCAGGTGAAAAGTACTGTAAGTTCTGCAATTACTCAAGGCCTCAATTAATCTCAGATATATACACTCCACCAATATCACTTAAATGTTAAATTACAAAAAAGTATGAACTATGACATATTTATTTGATGTCCTAGAATATTTATTCATTTCTCCCTTGCACCACCCTCTTTAATTTGAGGAAGAGTTATTCTCTAGCATATGCCTTCAGGTAAAAATTAGATACAGAGTTTTAACATCTAGTAAGGATGGATTGACAGAGGGCCTAGGGTAAAAACAAGTTCAGATAATCACTTTGACATTGTATTCTATTGCCAAACCTTGTGGGAATTTCTAAGTCACAAAAATCTTGAAGAAAAGATCTAAAGAAAGATGCTGGTTATAATGAACACTTTTAGCAAGACATGATTATATAACTCTATTACCATTTGGACTGATGGAAAACAAGGAAAAGATGTTAGCTTTTATCCCATGTTTGAGAATATATTACTAGCATGCTTGCTTAGGGTGATGGGCTACAAAACCTCTCAAGAGATAAATGAAAAGTCTATCCTCCAGGTATTTTGAACTCTCCTGTCAATAAGCATATAAATATTCTTTCATTTGTACATCTTCACACATACCTTAGTTTTTGAAGCTTTCAATAAACCATTCTAAACTTTTCTGTCACTAAAGCATTATCAAATGAAGCCTTGTATTTTGTACATGCATTTTTCCAACATGTATTATATTATAAAGACATTCCAAGTGATAATGAATTTCAGGACTCCATACGAGGATAATACTTACCTTTTCTTTGAAAAAAAATCTATGAACACAGTATGGAAGCGCTTGAATAGCATAGAAGTAAGAAGTATAAGGAATTCATCATGAGGGAGTCTTTGGGACAAATTATTCTTCTCTGTGGTTTTATACAAAATGCCACAGTTCCATATTAGTAGCTTGTGATAATATTTCATTTCTGTGTAAAAATTACTCATTCATTTTCTCAAATAGTTTATGATGTACCCTGTCACATTTTAAAAAGTTATCTTCCTATCTTTCTTTATTGCAATTAGATATAGTTAATCCCATCTCTCAGATAAGAAAATCTAAACATATACTAAAATTAAAGAGAACTTTTTTTTAATCGAGACAAACATTAAAGAACTTCTTACTTACATTTTTAAAATTACTGTAACTAATTGTCAATTGTACTATCCAAAGAATACACACAATATCTGGTAATTATTTAAAAATTGTTCATCCTCATCCTTCACTGCCGTCAGTTCATAAGTGTTCACATAGCAACGCTCTGCAGACCATAAAACACAGCACATTTTAAGTTTCCAGCAATTAACCAGAGCTACTTAAAATGTTATAAACAAATGCTAATTAGCAAACTTCTAAGACAGAGTGAGTTACAGAACTGGAGTTCTGTCAGGCAGCAAAATGTATGCCCCCACATATGATAGAAAGCCTTGGGGATTTTCTATATGCCTCTAAAATTGGATATTGACTCCATCAGTGAACATAAATGAGGAAACACAGTGGCAAAGATTGCTAACACTATCACCACAAACTCTTAAGCAGTAATTAAAAGGGTCTTACTAGAGTATTCTTGGAGATTTTTTTTCATTCTAGAATAAAATAGGTTTGTAAATGAAGATGGCAAATGTATAATCAATATGTAACATATGCTTTATAAAACATAATACAAAGTGATGATTTAAAAAGAAAAGAATTGTGACTATAAGAAAATCTTATTGCGGCAAATATGTAATAAATGTGTTCTGAAACAATGTATAAAGGATGTAGAAAAGTGCAAGATAATATATTATTTTATGCAGTGCAAAATAACAACCACTATGAGAATTCAAAAAACACTGATCTATATATGATTAGACCACTTAGAAAATGCAATTATTAATTGAGCTGTTTCTTAATCTGTAATAAGTGGTAGAAACAAGAATATTCATCTTTGAGAAATGTCTTAGATACTGCCAGAGTGCAGAACTCAAAATTACATTTTGCAATGTTTGCCAGAGATGGAAGTTTACAGTGGGAAATGTGGATTCTGTTAGAATACCAGCTTTCTTGGTACTAAATCTGCCACCATTGGTAAGGTACTAAATGCCTGAATTTTTTACCCTTATCTTTGAAATAGAGGTGCTCAGAGGAGGGGCAATATTATGGTTATGATGAGGATTCAATTACCAACTTCTGTAAAATAGTTAAGACATTTCAATAAAAATATACAATGCCATGAAACCCAAAAAATAACTAGACATCAGTCTCTGACTTCTTTTTATGAGTCACATTTTGAGTTTAATAAATATTTATTAATATATTTAAGCACAAGGGTTAAAGTGTTTTCTCAAAAGAACCCAGGGAACACCCGAAGGGAAGGATGTGGGTTCAACAAGAAATGGTTGCCTAGGCGCAGTTTCTTAAGATTCCTGAAACCCTGCTGAAGAAATGAGTCAAAAACACTTGGATCTTGGTACTGTAATTCCAGCACCTCACAGTTATTGAGACTGTAATTAAATTTATTCTGTTTGGACTCTGATTACCTCTTTGGTGAGCAGCTTTGGGGTCTAGGTAATTTGTCAGTTCCCAAAGGCCATGTATCCACACAGTTAGGACACTCCATAACTCTGAATATATCTGTCTTGATTAATTCTAAAGGATTTTTAGGTGTGCTTACAGTTTACATATAGTTTTTAAGACATTTGGAGTGGAGTTTGGTGCAGTGCATAGAATTCAAAGTGATTCCTTTGCTATCTGAGTAGCAATTAATTGCATAACAGTTTTTTGAGAAACTGCTGTTTTATTCTTTTTGAGACATCATATTTGTAATAATAAAATAAGCCAATTTACTTAGGCAGTATATGAAGAAAGAGGAATAGAGTAGATTAGGTATACATATATGTATATATATATATATATATATATATAACATATAAAAATTCAGACATAATTATAAATATGCTGCAGTATTATATAAGGAATATAGATATTCTACTAAATGTTAGCATATTCTATGTATCATTTTCTATTTGTTCATTGCTACTGTATTCACTTCCTTTTTTCTAAATCACTCATAGATATGAACTATTTTTGTAATATTTTGGTGTACTATATGCCTACAACAATGTTCATTGAAAAATCTTTAGTTTTGCTTCTTATTGTGCTTCCATAATACTATTGCATAACAGAAATTGTGACTTTTTGTTCACTAAATAGGAAAGATGTCAGCATTGTGTTAGTATAATTGATCATAATAATTTTCATATATGGGATTCCATGTCAAATTGAAGAAATCCTATTATAAACATAATGGTTTAATATCAGAAAACAAGGACTTTTACTACTTCCCTGCTGTCATTTCTCAGCATGCAAGGATACAATCAATATAACTTTGAATTGTATTATGTGAGAATGATTGATTTTGAAAATCACTATTTGAGTTGGTGACTTCAGTTTCATTAAAAGTAGTCATTAACTGAATTTTGTTTGGAGATGAAGATAGAATTTCCAGCACTTTCTGAAATGGCCTGAAGCATACTTCTGCCATTTTCTTTTGTGTATTTACGTGAAACATGTATTCTTCATTGAAGACTATAAATCAAAATGTCAATCAATAAAAAAATATTGACAATGCTCTATATCTTGAAGTTACAAATATTCAGCAAATGTGTAATTCCTTATATAAAAACAAGTAAGCATGTTCATGCCATTAACATGCAATTTCTTTCATATTTAGTGAATGATAAATAATATGGATAACAACAAATTTATTTATTAGTTATTTATAATCAGCAAAGTTTTAACTTGGATACTTATTTGTATAAGTTTAAGCGGAGCATCCAACAAAATTTCTCAGGTGTAAAAAGATTTAAGAAACCTTGATCTAGCATATAGCATGAAATAAACTATTCATCTAAAAGCATACTTAAGTCTAGATGTAAATGATTCTGTATTAAAAATTATGGGAAACTATTTCTATTTTACAAGAAAAAGGCTATACTGAGCAAAACTGCTTCTAAATTTTTGTTTTATTGCTAATTCTGTCTTGTCCATCCATCGCATCATTCAGCTTCCCTCTCCTATGCTTCCCACTCTGTTCCCTCTTCTCTCTTCTTAATCTTCTTTCCGGTCTCTTCTCCCACCTGTTCCCATTTCTTCTCCTTTCTGCCTACCTCTCAATCCTTTATAAATAGTACAATTTCCTGCAGTACACCATAATTTCTCTTTTTAGACATCAGGTGACTCCAACTCCCCCCCCCCCGCCGACACACACACAATCAAAGACTACTACTTCCAAATTAGTATGAAACAGTGAATATAACAAAAATAATTCAATGAAGAAGTAAACACCAAGTTAAATTGGTTAAAATTTTTCTAATAGAACTTAAGAACACAATTGCTAACACACTATAAACAAGTGTTGTGTATGTGAGCAATGCTATGTGTTCAGTATTAGAGAGTTCATTGATTAATTGTAACATTACATTAAAAGACTTGCAGAGAAAAGTCTTATCCCAATAGATGATGAAAAGATGCTTCATAAAATATCTAACACACATTTACCTTCATGCACTATTCTCTTCCTAACACCCAATTTCTCTCTCCCAAACACAAAACATACTTAGACTGATACAACACTAAAGCTAGAACCCTAACACACTAAGAAAAGAAACGTAAGGGCAAAATCAGAACAATTCCTGATTACTAATACTTCTAATGTTTAAATTTCTTTAGAGATATAAGTGATAATATAACAAACAAGATAATTAAAATATTAGCTAAATGTTATTTGAATATATAATTATGTTGTTTGTTGTCAAGAAAATCAATAAGACTATTTCAGAGACGATAATTATTAACGTAAATAATTTCTCTAAGAAAAGCCAACAGCAGTTTTAAAGCAAACAAAACCGAGTATAAAATAAATATAGCACTGGAGAGATGGTGAAGCAGTTAAGGAGCACATATCACTCTTTCAGAGGGTCTGAGTGTGAATCCCAGCACAGATGTCAGGTGGCTAAACACCACCTATAACTCTAGTACCATGGTTATTTGATGCCTCTCTCTTCTGCAGGCACCCGCACTCAAATGCAAATATCACCCAGTTTCTTACAAACACATGCATATGTTTATTCATTACTTTAAAATAGAATATATCAAAAGGCCACATTTATGCTCACAAAATGAAAACAGTGTATCAGAATTGATATGTCAAAAGAAATACTGTTTACAGATCTTTATGGGAATTCCAAATGAAGAACATGCATTTGAAGATCTGTTATAGCCAAATCTACCATCCACAAATGAACAAACAGATGCAATGTTTGTCTTCCTAGACCTGGGCTTCTTAGAATGATTGCTTACAGCTTCACCCATCCCCTTATATAAGTTTCATAACCCCATTGTTCTTAACAGCTGAACAATATTCCTCTGGGTTAACATACCACATTTTTCTTGCCCATTAATCAGCTGATGACATTCTAGGCTGCATCTATTGACTGACTATTGCTAATAAAGCAACAACGAACATGGATAAGCAGGTATGTCTAAAGCAGGAAGTAGAGTCTTTTCAGTGTATATGATGGGTGATGGTGCTCTGCATGCTGTGAATGTGTTGTTCCCTTTGGTTGATAAATAAAATGCTGATTGGCCAGTAGCCAGGCAGGAAGTCAAAAGTGACCTTGTTGTTTCAGGTGGTAGATATTTTCCTAACTTGTGGAGAATCTTACAAACTGATTTCTGGGGGCTGGGGATTTAGCTCAGTGGTAGGGCGCTTGCCTAGCAAGCACAAGGCCCTGGGTTCGGTCCTCAGCTCTAGGGAAAAAAAAAAAAAAAAAAGACAAAAAAACCAAACTGATTTCTGTAGTGGTGGCACTAGCTTTCACTCCTATCAGCAGCAAATCAGTATACTTTGCTCATCATTTGCTGTTGTGAGCTTGGTCATTCTAATTGGCTATAAGGAAATCATAAAGTAGTTATAATTGGCATTTTCCTGATAGATACGTATGTTTAACGTTAATAAAATGTTTCCCAGCTCTTGGATTTCATCTTTTGGAAACTCCCTGTTCAGTTCTATGCCATATTTCTTGAGGTTGGGTTGTTTGTTTTACTGATATTTAGTTATTTTGAGTTGTTTGTATATGTGACATATTTACTCTCTATCAGACATAAAGCTGATAAAGATATTTCCCCACATTCTTTATTTTGTCTCTTTGACCAAATGATAATATCCTTTGTTATGCAGAAGCTTTTTAGCTGTTGTGGGTAGGTCTATACCACAGAAGGTGGTGCCACTTATGGATGGGTCATCCTGGCTAGTTTAAGAGAGTCGTTTGAGTAAGCTCTGATGAACAAGCAGCATACTTCTGTGGCTTCTGCAGTAGTCCTACCACCATGATCCTTCACTGCTTTCATTATCTGTCCTGACTTCTCCCACTGACAGACCATCACCTCGATGTGTACGATAAGAAACCAATCCCTCATCAGGTTGCTTTTAGTCATGGTGTTTTATCTTAGCAATAGAAACACTAAGACGCAGGGATTCTCTGTTTACTTTATATCTGAATGAACTATCTATTGCATAATGAAATTACTTAGCACTGCACTTTTAAGGTAAGTCTACATATATATCAGTGTTCCTTTTATAGAATGGGGTGTCCTTGAATGTATATGTAGTTTCTCTCATCACTTCTGACTACTTTGGGTTTAAGATCTGTTTTGTCAGATGTTAGAATAGCTATGTCTGCTAATGAATTAGTTATATTTGCTTGGAATACTGTTTTCAATTCTGTTATCCTAAGATAGAGTCTATATTTGATAATGAAATGTATGTCTTGGAGGCAGGGGAAATCTGGGTCATGTTTTCTAGTGTAATGTGTGTGTCTTTTTATTTGGGAATTGAGACTCTTAACATTCAGAGGTGTTATGGAGAGACATGCATCAATTCTTGTCATTTTGTTGCTGCTGTGGTGTTTTCTTGGATCTCTTTTGTTTCTATGTCCTAATATGTTGTTTTACTATTGTCCCTTGGTTATATTTATACTTTTATTTAGATTTGAGGATTTCATTTATTATTTTGGCCAAAGACATCTTTGTAGTCATTGATTCTTTTAATCTGTTTTAGTCATGGGAAGTTTTTATTTTTTTCATTCAATTTTAATAGATTTTTCTGGTATAATATTCCGGGATAACCATTGTGGATCTTTCAGAACTTGGAGTATATCTTTCTAAGCCTTCTGGCTTTGAAGTTTTCCATGGACTGATCAGGAATTTTTCTGATAGGCCTAGTTTCATAAGTGATTAGACTTTTATTCTGTAAATGATCAATAACATGCTTTTATTCTGTGTTTTAAATGTTTTAGCTATAATTTTTCATGAAAATTTTCTTCTCTGGTTTTGCCTATTTGGTACTTTGTCGGCTTCTTATAATTGGACAGGCATCTCTTTCTCTAGGTTTGGGTAATTTTCTTCCATGATTTTGCTGAACATATTTTCTATGCCTTCAGTATGGTATTCTTCTTCAAGGTCCAGAATTTGGAGGTTAGATATTTTCATAGTCTCTCCCAGGTTCTGTTTTGTTGTTGTTGTTTGTTTATTTGTTTTTCATTTGGCCTTTAATTTAATTTCTTATTTACCTTTAATAAAGTGATCCAATTTCTTTACTTTGTCTTCTATCACCAGCTCTCTGTTTTTGACATGATGTTGGTAAGACTTTCCACTGGCATGTTCTAGCATGATTTCAGTTTGAGGATTTCTTACAAAAATTAAACAGAATTTTAATACTTGATATTGACTTCCTTCATGTAATTCATGTCTTTTTTTCTCCCAACATAATGTTTTTAATGATTATTTGGGAATTTTACATAATACACCCTGATCAATCACACTCACTTCCCTGTCCTCCCAGGTCCACCCTCCTACCCTTGTGACCTTAACACCACCTGAAGGAACCAGCCTTTAAGAGCATACAGGGCTTGAGAGAAATCCACAGTATTGGTGTAAACTACTAATTTTCTATCTGAGTGTTAGGGAACAATGAAGACACTCACACACTCTCTTTTTTAAAAATTATTTTATTTTATAATTAATTTAGTTTTACATATCAGCCACAGATTCTCCTGTCCTCCCTCCTCCCACCCCCACTTCCCCCCAATTCACCCCCCATTCTCACCTCCTCCAAGGCATGGTCTCGCCTGGGGAGTCAGCTCAGCCTGGTAGATTCAGTTGAGGCAGGTCCAGTCCCACTAAGGACATGTCCCAGTCCCACTGCCTGGTGGCCTCCTAAATAGTTCAAGCTAGTGAACTGTCTCTGTTATCCAGAGGGCCTGATCCAGTTCTATGGGTGCTCCACAAAGATAACTCCACAATACCTCTGACTGGCAATGGTTGAGAGAAAGCCTGAGCTGACCTACTCTGGTGATCGGGTGGCCGAACACGCTAACTATTATTATAGAACTCTCATCCAGTGACTGATGGAAGCAGATGCAGAGATCCACCACCAAGCCCCAGATGGAGCTTCAGGAGTTGAATCATCAAGAGAGAGGAGGGATTATATGAGCAAGAGATATTGAGACCATGATTAGAAAAAGCCCAGGGACAAATAGCCAAACTAGCGGAATCACACATTCTCTTGATGGTTTCTTTCTTTGCAGTTCTCTCTCATGTGGTTCTCACCATGCAGTTCTTCCTCACGTTATTTCCCTCCTTGTTAAATATTCCAACAGAATCTTTCAGGAGTCACAAAAAGGTAACATACCATTTCTCAAGTGAATGATTATAGGTAAAAGCATGTCCCAGGCAGGGTAAAGGAAATCAAACTAACATTTTGAATTAACACTCTGTAATCAGGAATAAAAAATTCTAAATTGTCTTTAGATCTCAGAGTTGCTTGGTGAATGACAGGTTTTGGATAAAAAGACCTTAAGGGTGTCATAGATTATCTAGTATCGGCTCAAGTACCATATATCTTTTAGTATCATCTCAGCTAGCACTTTCCACAATACTATGACACCATGCTGCTTATTGTTAAAATGTACTTTTTTTTCCCTGTGTTTGACTCTTGATTATTGAAAGAAAACCTCTAGCCCTTATTTTGGGCTACAGAGTCAAATTGTTTTTTGTAGCCTTGACTAGTCAGAATTTATTTTCACAAAATGAGGTCAGGAATGGGTACAAGGAATTAATCATTCACCATCTAGCAATGATTGGGCTATTTTATATTTACATTCTAGCCAGGCAGTTCAGTATGTCCTTGTGAAATAAACATTGCTTTTCTGGGATTGTTTATCATAAAAACCCAAGGCATCTGGTCTAATATAAAGTTATATTGAAGCTTAGTGCCACTTAATGGTGCACAAGAAACCTAAGACTGTATTTCTCAGCTATAAGATTAAAGGAATGTGAGCCAGACTGGATCCTGTATGCAAATGTTTCTGTAAATCATAAAACTGAGCTGTGATCTAAAGCAGCTCCTAGGTGGGACTCATAGGCCTTAGCTATGAAACACATCTTTTTTTTTTTAAACACATCTTAATATTTATCTTTATTCATCAAAACTCAGTCAACTAGACAATGCATCTTAAGGAGGAATCTTCTTCCTAACAATCCACAGATATAAATGCCAAGTAGATCAGGACATATTTATTCAAGAGATAAATACAGTATAATATAGGCAGTGGGGGACTACCCATATCCACCCATACCATGTGAACAAACATGTAGAGAGACAACAGAAGCAAAAGATATCCCAGAGTCTATAGCATGTGGCCTTGCCTAATGGGGTTATTCCCATCAGTGAGTTTTTCTTCTGGTAGGCTGATACCCTGAACCCCAATTGCCACCTGCTATTCCTCTGACACAGTTACTGGCTATTATCATGACCTCAAAGTCATAACAAGAAGAAAATTCAATATACCAAGTACAAATTGTGTTGCCCAAACACTCACTGGAGCATGGTCAAATTCCTAGTGGCCAGTCTCTTAAAGAAAACTGATCCTCCCCAACTCCACCTCTTCCAGCAGCTATCATCTATGAAGAGCTACACTTCAGCATCCTCATCACAATTTTTAAGAATCTGCTTTAATGGCCTCCTGTCTAGACAATTTCTTTTCTTTTATTTCTTTTTGTTGTTGTTGTTGGTGGTGGTGGTGGAGGTGGGGGTGGGAGGAATTAGTTGCCACAGAAGCCTTTTATTTCTCTCATTCTCAACTGTGAGTCTGCAGTCATCAACAGCAAGAGCAGTGGTGGCACACGCCTTTAATCCCAGCACTTGGAGGCAGAGGCAGACAGATTTTAGAGTTTGACAGTACCCTGGTCTACAGCCTGAGTTCCAAGACATCCAGGGCTACCCAGACAAACCCTATCTCAGAATAACAGCAACAACACATCAGCTGTGGTTTGCTGGCTTCTTAGACACCTTTAGCCATAGTCCTTTTCATTATTTTTAATTCTTTGTTTGAGCTTTCTACATCTTTTTAAAGGACCATTACTTTGGGGTTTTTATTTTATTTTTGAGGAGGCAAATAAATTGGTGTTTCATGATATTCTTTCTATGCATTGAGATTTGTACATCTAGAGTTAGTATGTTGGTTCTCTCTCTCTCTCTCTCTCTCTCTCTCTCTCTCTCTCTCTCTCTGCTTGTTTTTGTGCAAGTAGTCACATGTCTTCTTTTAGCAAAGGTATTCACCATGTTCAGCATGGAGCCAGTTCATAACAGGATTGTATCTCAATTCCTTCTGCTTGGATTTGGAGAAAAAGGCTGCCCGTTTCCCTATTATAGTCAGGTGTCTTAGTTTGGACAAGGAACCTGGTAGGAATTTCCTCTGGAAGTATGGACTGACAAATGAAAGGACATCTGGAGGGTTCCAGTTAGGCAGTTTGCAATACCCTGTACTCTGGGTAAATTGTGATGGCTGATGTGGATCTGGCAAGTCCTAGAGGGAGTGAGACAGGAGGAGAGGAAAACAGTTGTCCATGGAAAATTATGTGAATAGGGAGGGACCCAAATGGAGGGAGACATAAAAGGAGAGCACTGGTAGTCTACCCTTACATGCTTGCATACCACTTGCATTTTATTTTATTTTTGAGAACGCTATATGTGAGCATTTTATTTTTATTAGTTCCATCCCTCTCTCTTCCCCCACCAACTCCTCCCATGTCACTCTCAAACTCTTTTATAGTCATACATTCTTCATTAATTACTGCTGTTACCATTTCTCCGTAACAAGTAAAATAAACAGAACTAGATAGTGAATAAAATGGTTAAATATCAACAAAAGTAGGGAAGAAAGGGCTTAAAGGAGAAATTCTCCCTTTCTCACTCGCATGCACTAATGTATTTTATGTATGGAAAGGGGTAAAAGTCACACTATTGGATATAAAATATTATCATATTGAAATATATCAGTTTTATACAATGTTGAACTCATAGAAATTAGACATGATGAAACTTTCCTTGTTACTGCCTTCAGTGAAGAATTAACAGAGTTGACTAATGTGAGGGCAAGTCTCCAGCAGAGTCATCTACTGTTGTGTGATATCTTCCAAGTGACCCTGTTCTGGGACCCCAGAAATGTACCTCAAATTATTTCAAGATGATTAAAGCATAGCTGAAAATGAGAAGAGTCCCAGAGAGATGACTGATAGGTTATTGAGTAATCTCTCCAGGGAAGAAAGTATCTTTTCCTTGAAGTATTTAGGACAAATGAAAATTAGTAGTTTCCTGACCTATGTGCCAACAGGGGAAATTAATGAGGATTTAATGAAACTAAGGTAATAAAATCAAGTAAAGTCATACTATAGGTGACAGTGGACCTTTAAAATAACTTAATGTACTTGGCCTATGCTGTCATGGGCCATTTCTTATATGTGTATCGATGGTAGAAGATATTTTATTCTGTTGGCCTATTGATATAAAGTCAGAGAGTCAGAAAAGGCAATTACTGTAGAAACATTCACTGTAAGGTGAATCACCTTTCCCTTCATATAAGCATTTTAAAATGTTTTAGAATATGAAATTAAACTCTAAGACAGTCTTGGTCTTTAAAACGGAGGATTAGTGTGACACAACCACATCTTTAATAGAGGTTTATTTTCTCACATTCCTTTAATTCTCTTACTTAATTGAAACATAATAGGCCTCCTTTAGAAAGTTGATTATCATGGGGTAATAGTAGCTTATAATAACAAAATTCCATGCAAAAATAAATGATCATGGCTGAAGGACACTTATTTCTGTTGGTAGGCAGCAATGTTTCATCATTAGCTCAAATCATTTAAGAATTTTTCACTTTAATTAGATGATCATCCACTTAAGGATCTGGGAACCTAACAACTCTTTTATTTGGCAGGCAGAATGAATTCTTTCTTATTTTTGCCATCATCCTCTGAAGGAAGAAAAGACAGCATGATGATAGACTATATACTATTTTTTTATGTAAATGCATACAATGTTAATCCAAGAATGAAATGTCTGGCTCTCTACGGAGTATTTTCAAATAAACAAGCCAAAGTGTATACAAACATTGATCCACAGGTGTTAAAGAAATTCTGGACATGCCTTGTCAGTCTTTATGTCAAACTGGCTGACCTTTTCTTTTCTAGGCACTGGACTGCTCCCTATAGGCCTTGCTTACCTGCCAGGGCAGCATACTTTTCTCAGCCATAACACAGTTAGCCTCCTTATCAAAAATCACATGACAACCATCCCCATATTCATTCAATAGACCTTCATACTCAAAAGTATCCTGTATATGAAACCTAGATGAATGCAACTTTAAAACAACAAAAGGTACAAAATGTTATTTTGACCTAATGAGAAGTTTTCGAGATAGTGTCATGCTGTATACTTTGGCCTGTATAGTGTGATTGATCACCTGTCTCAGCCTCGCAAGCAGCATTACATGTCTATATTGCTAATTTTCATAAACCATTCCACAATAGATGAGGAATGAATTACCTCCTAAACTTATACTTACCCTTATACTGATAAGGTCATCTCTTATAATGTAACACCCATATCTTTGGACAATTTGAGGGATTTTCAAGCATTGACTTCTGTCTCCACCATGTGCTTGCATTTGTAGCCTGTTTATAGGATATGGCTTGTTGACTCCTCAATTTCAATAACGCTTCTCTGCATATCCAGTAATTTCCATGACAGTATTGGAGTCTATGGCTTACATACCATTATCATCCTGAGAGCTGGCTGACACACAGCTTGTTCTGTACCTGAGTGTGTTTGCTGGGATCTTGTGGGTTCACCAGACTAGACTATTGCATGCCAGACTCACTGGTGCAGAAAGTTTCTAACTTATCTTTCAAAACCAGAACCAACAAAGTTTCAAGGTAAGAGACAATTTTCCTAAACAATGGGCATTTGACGGCCTGAAAGCTTGATAAAAGGTCTGGCTAGGTTTCTATTTTAATAGTAATAACCAAAGTGTCTTTAGTGTGTTGTTGTTAATATATTTGGCTTCTAAAACTTTGTCTCTGAAATGTTCTTTGAAATGACCACAGGCTCACTGAATAGATAGGTCATATCTCTTAACCATCATTTTATCCTATATAATATTTTCCTAAAACTGAGTATCCCAATGATTGACAGATAAATATTAAGCTACTGGCTGAAAGTTTAGAGTGAAATAAAGCAATAGCAGGTAGACATTTGCATGAGGAAAAGAGGCCAGCATGGTTCTGTAGTTAGATTTTCCTGCCTGGCCCAGTCAGGACAAATCTCAATTACCCGCCAGTCCCACAGTCACTCAGACCCAACCAAGAAAGCACACAGAAACTTATATTGTTTATAAACTGTATGGCTGTGGCAGGCTTCTTGTTAACTACTTTTTCTATCTTAAATTAACCCATTTCTGTTAGTCTATACTTTGCCACATGGCTTGTAGCTTACCCGTGTCTTTACATGTTGCTTTTCATGGCAGCGGCTGGCAGTGTCTCCCTAGCCTTCTACTTCCCAGAATTCTCTTCTCTCTTGTCCCGCCTATACTTCCTGCCTGGCCACTGGCCAATCAGAACTTTATTTGCACAGAGCGATATCCACAGCACTTCCCCTTTTCTTTTTTTTTTTAAGAAAGGTTTTAACTTTTACATAGTACAATTACATATAACAAAACAATTATCAAGCAAGAATTACAGTTACAATATTAAAGAAGATATCCTATCTTATATTTGTGAGTCTAAGGTTTTATATCTAACTTATCTTTTATCATAATTGAGGAAATTATAACTATCTAGTCTTCAACCACATCAAAGACCTCAGAAGGATATAATATTACCTGAGAACCGGGAGAAGGATGTAAGCATTATTCAGGAGTCTTCCAAGAGTAGACAGAGACAGCTGGCAGCCTGGACAGTCACCTAATGTTCCTTTGTAAAGTTGGGGCATTTGTCTTCAGCCCACAGGGCTAGAGTCTCTCGATCACTTCTCTCCGTGTCCTGTAGAATGTGTGGCAGTTTCCTCTGTGAAGCAGGAACCTGAAGGACCATTTTGTCAAGCAAAGTTTAGTGGTCACCTTTCTATGGGTCCTGCATGTCCAGTCGATCAAGCAGTCCAGGCAAGAACAGTTTCTTGCCCAAATGGCTATTTTTGCAAAGGTGAAGATAAGATATGAAGTGTCTTCAGTCCCCATCCTCCTCTCTGAAGTAAATTGGTGCTGCCAGGAGCAGACATGTCTCACTGTCCAGAAAGTCTAAATTTTAAAAGTATTTTAAATGCCATATTCTGTAGGTCTTTGAAGTATTTGAAGATTACCTATCTGTCTGAAATATCTCTATGTATAACTAGAAGACTTAACTAACATGGCTATGAGTATGATTATCATAGATGACTATCAATCTATTTTTAATTATCCATTACAATTTAAAATGAGCTATATAAACATAATACCTTAAATAAGAGTAGAAATATACACACAGTATAACAAAATTAACTTTAAGTTTGTATTGATAGACTAAAATCTTTACCAATGTAAAACATTTTAAACAAGTTGTTGCTCTTTAGAAGTAAGTTCCCTAATCTACCCTTTCATCCTATTATATCTATATCATATCCCCTTTTCTTCTTTAGAAAGAGATCTCATTTAAAATCAACCTGCTTTAAATAAAAATATTGGTTTTTTTCTCTGTCCCACACCAGAGGGCTCTTCTGATTTGGGACACAAGAATCTCTTAACCTTTTCTTTTAGCAATATGTCTGGGTTTAGAGAAGGAGTGAGCCAATTCCATCTCCAAAGCCAGTTTGATAATTTTGGGAATGTGGGCGTAGTTTCTCTTACTACTTCCTGCTGGAAGGGGGCGCTGTATCTTATGGGGACACAAAGAAAATTTTAGGATTATGGAGTAGTCCATTAGGGTGAACCTCTGAGCCAGTTGCCTTGAAACCATTCTGGATGTTGGATCATCTGGGCCATGGTGTCATCTGAGACCTTTCAGGTGGTCTTGGCTGATCAAACCTGATGTATCTTAATCTGGAACAAATCCACAGCCTCTGGCTTTCTGTGGAAACAAAAGCAGAGACTCTTTTCCAAAGCAACATATCCTTATATCCAAATTTTGAAGTCAAGGTACCTTTAAAATTTACATTTTTGTTTAACTCAACAGCTTTTACAATCAAATCTTTTTCTGCTGTTAAAAATCCCAAAGACAAGACAAACCAGATTCTCTTTGTAATATCCATCTTTGTAAGACTGAAACGCTGCTGTGGCTGCTGACTCTGCCCACCTCAGCTTCCCAACATGGCGGTGGTACAGTTTACCGCCAGCTCTGGGTCTGGAGCCATGTGTACCATCAACTATCAGAAGCAGTTCTATCAAAGCAACGCATAGCCCAGAAACTTTTTTTTTTTTTAACTAGCAAAGGCTAAATCCACCATGCAGCAGAGTAAAGTGCCGTTTGTAGATTCTTCATTCCCACCACACTGCTGGTCAGACGCACATGCCAGGAACCCGCCATAGTAGCTCAAACCAGCAGGCTGCTGCTAACTTGAGAGAGACAATTAGGAAGCTGTTTTTAGCTCTGTCTTAGAATCTTTTTTCTCAGGTTTTAGGTGGAAATTCTTGCCAACACGTTGGGCGCCATTTGTAGTTAGATTTTCCTGCCTGGCCCAGTCAGGACAAATCTCAATTACCCGCCAGTCCCACAGTCACTCAGACCCAACCAAGAAAGCACACAGAAACTTACATTGTTTATAAACTGTATGGCTGTGGCAGGCTTCTTGTTATCTACTTTTTCTATCTTAAATTAACCCATTTCTGTTAGTCTATACTTTGCCACATGGCTTGTGGCTTACCCGTGTCTTTACATGTTGCTTTTCATGGCAGTGGCTGGCAGTGTCTCCCTAGCCTTCTACTTCCCAGAATTCTCTTCTCTCTTGTCCCGCCTATACTTCCTGCCTGGCCACTGGCCAATCAGAACTTTATTTACACAGAGCAATATCCACAGCATGGTTCTCAAATATTTCACTGTTTGGACCTGTTTGCTTTTATAAGTCATAAGCACTGGGAGGAACATCAGAGCTTGGTATGAGCTTTCTAAACCATTGTCATATCCTACAAACCTACAGGAATAATATGGCAATTGTTAGAAGTAAAATAAAGTGATTTAGGTTGGTAAGAGCATGAGTGATTGGTGGTGATGACTATTATTGACAGGGTTATTTACAATGTACAGGCCAGTTCTTTGCAGGATGAAGCAAAATGAGGGGATAGTGATAGACAAGAGATAGGAAGCATACCAGTGCTTCAGATTTATGAAAGGCTGTCCATTGACTCTGCAGTACAGGTATTTTTAATTTACTAATTTTCATAGGCATATTAATGCATGATAAGATGGCTCAAAATAAAACAGGTAATTGGTTTCAGGCTGGGAGAATCACTAAAGTAATTTGTCTTCAAAGAAGACAAGTTCTTAGCTACCATAGAGGACAAAGAGGTAAAGCAGCTTGGCTATTTAGTTGCAAGACTACCAAATCATTGATTTTGGTAACTTTTGTAATAATAGTTTCAGTATCTGACATTCTTGTCACAACTCCTATAGGTGGGGCATTTCAACCCTGACTGTTGTCAGAACCGTCCATCAAACTTTCTTGGGATAATAATGTAGTCTGTATATGTACCGTTCTGAGAAAAAGATTTGATTTTGCATTTAAGAGCAAGTGAGATGACTCAGCAAGTAAAGATTCTTCACCCTAAGCCTGGCAGCCTAAGTTCAATCCCTAGGACCCACAATGTGGAAGGAGAGGCTGACACTGGCCAGGTGTCTTCTGATCACTAAGTGCTTACAGTGGCATACACATGTACATGCATATGCATACCATGCATACACACACACACACACACACACACACACACACACACACACACACGCATACACACTCATGCACACATACATATATACATAAAATACATATGTACATACAAACTCACTCACACACACACAAATAAATGAAGTGATACAAGTATTTAAAAAATAAATTTGCACAACAATATTTGCTTCATCACCTCTACCCTCTTGTTTGCTTTGATTATAGCATATTTTGCATAAGGTTACTCCTCTCTAAGAAGACACTCAACAGTGAACATTGCCTAATGTAAACACACACTATCAGAACTGCCACGAGGAGCATATCATTCCATTAAGTGCCAACACCTTTACTTTAGGGTTAACTGACAAACACCATAATTGGCGAGTGTTCATTCTAACCACCATTTAGGAGTTAATCCCAGCTCTATATAGTGACCTTACCTGTATATTTACAGTAGAAACCTAAACTTTTTACTGTAGAAGGATTCCTTATTTATTTCCATCTTGCAGATGGAAGGTTTGCAGAACTTTCTTGCTGTCCTCACATCAGTCAATAGTTTAGCTCCAAACATGTACCCTTATTTTTGTATTAGGTGCCATATTCACTTATTTCACATCACAGCTTTCTTTGTGCAGAAAATCTTTATAAATTATCCTGAACATTCTTGTTTTGTAAACTGCAGTTTACTGTGCATGTGTTCATTGAAGTAATCTTCTCCTTGATTGGACAGCCCACAGGTGGACCCAGTGAGTTCAGTAGTTGCTGGGTGGAAAGCAGAAGTAGTGGGTGTGGGCGTCTGACAACAGATGAAGTACTTCAGGCTGAGCACCTGGGCAGTGTGTCTTCATTTACATCCCCGATATCACTTTACATATGAACCGACAGCAGCAAAAGTTTCCTCTGGTTTTGTGCATTCTCTGTGCACATAGAAGGGCATATCATTTTGTATCTATTTGATGACACATGCAGTAAATCTGGTCTAGCAATGACCTTGTTTGAATTGCATTCCTCATGTGAAGCTGGTGTTTATAACAGTGTTGGCACTTTCTGCTCTTATTTTCTGCCACAATAGAGAATGTTAAGTTCTGTACACAAATATAACATTGCCATTCTTGTTTCCTCGCTTAATGACAAAGAACCATGAAGGTAAAAGAGGCCAGTAATACATTTGAGTAAAATTAGAAGTTATGACACTTTTTTCATTATTTTTATTTATTTATTTTTATTTTTATTTTATTTATTTATTTATTTATTTATTTGGGTTTTTTGAGGCAGGGTTTCTCTGTGTAACTTTAGTGCCTTTCCTGGAACTCACTCTGTAGCTCAGGCTGGACTCGAACTCACAGAGATCTGCCTGCCTCTGCATCCCAAGTGCTGGTATTAAAGGTGTGTGCCATCACCGCCCAGCAGAAGTTATAATTCTTTAAGTCACTCAACCCAAAGGAAATCTTTACAATTAAAAGAATCATATAACTATTTTTCTTGTGAGAAACCTGGGTTAAGAAGCATTGATTTTACAGAGGTTAGTACTGATGGTGCAGTGCTTGAGTTATTGAGTTTAAGAAAAATTGCATTTTGAAAGAACAAAAGAAAGATCTTCTACATACAATAAATACATATACTATAGTCACAAATAACATAGCTCAGAGTACAAGATAAAATAAGTATATATTCATCTTGTAAGCTGTGATTTCACATGATGATGTACCATAGTCACATTCAAATAATGCTGATCTTTTAAAAATTTGATATACTGCTTTTATTTCTAATTTTATTTTATTTTATAAATGCTGTAAACAAAGCTATTTTCATGTTAATCCATTTTAAGTAGCAGAGTAAATATCAAATGCCTCAACATTAAGGTCAGAAAGAATTAGGTTTTTTCTTGATAATTTCTCCATAATTTCTCCATAAAACAGCATTTCAAAGCATAAATTTGCCTATCTTTTATCACTGTCAATATTTAAACATACATGACCTCAGGACGGTATAAAAATAAAATATATATTACCACTATCTTTTCCATGTTAATAGTTTTTAGTATATAGATATTATGAAAAATGCCATTTGAAAGGTGAGACGTGACTCCATGTAAATTACCTTGGTTGCTTCCTGGATATACTGACTTTTATTTATAGAAATCTAGAGCATTTCCTTGTTCCTTATTTGAGTAATTCTTACAGATTCATTATGGAAAGTTATTTTTTATACTATTTCTGTTGGATGAAATCATGTCTGTAGGTTTAATTTATTTCCCAGTTTTGCAATTATCATGCTATATTTTTTTGCCCTGAGTTTATGTTGACTTATGTAGAGAAATTTGAATTTAAAATTTCTGGTCACTGGAGATGCAAGTTCTCCTACAAAGATAATTAGGTGGCATGGATGGAATTTTCAACATGTGCTGTAAATTTTAGTGAGGGATGTCCTCTGTAATTGGTTTTAGCACTTTCTGATTTTGTCCTTGACACCCTGCTTTGAGTTCAACTGTATTTGAAACCCATCATTCTCTACATTCTGAAGGAGAACCCCAGCCTTTGCCCTCCGCACTGTTCTGAGACAGTAAGGGAAGAAACTAACAATCAACAGTAACATCAACTCGCAAAAAATGCAATGCATCCCATTAAACATTAATCATACTTTCCTGTCTTTATCATCATCTATAAAATAATTAAATGTGCATTAAAAATATTATTTTCTACTAATTTGCATTTCTTCATCTAAAATTTTTTAAAGTCATTGAGTGATATTTTCTACTTACTTGAAAAAATCTTTGTATTTGTAGTTTTAGCTATGTAGTGGTTTTTTTGCTTTATTTTAATTATTTTATTGAATAGGCATAAACTAATTAACATAAGCATTATTCCAAAATCACACAAGAATGTATTGTAAAACATAAAAATAATTGTACTTAGGTAAGTAAGAACAGAATTATTTGAAAAGCAAATAGGAATTTTATGTAACTCCTGTAGAGCCATAGGATATCCTTAATAAAAATACCAAAAAGCAGAGATGATACAATTTTCAGCTTTTATTTATTTTATTCCGTCTTTTAATTTTAAGTTATTAACAAAATATAAATCTCTCAGCTGTAGGAAATAGATTTTTGGTGAAATAAAAGTATATTTCATGCTGATTTAATTTTTCATCTAAATTACTGTGACTTTAGATTGTTAGACTGAACAATTTCTGATAATAACGCGAGCTCAGGAAAAGCTCACATTTTATAATGTGAAAATCATATATAATTACTAAAAGAAAAGTAACCGGACAGAAAGCTGGCTGTTGTAAACTATTACTAGGTATAATAATATTTATTTTGGAATTTGGAAGACAATTGTGGGAAGAGGTTAGACATTTCAGGTAGGGACCAGGCACTGGTCACATGTTTAAGTTGATGAGATCATGGCTGAGTACAGAATTATGAAAACCAACTAGGAAAGACAATGAAGAAGGAACAGGACCCCAGCATGAGATGCTGAGGGTGATGAACTAAAGAGAGAGCCTCAGACTTGTACATTCATTGAGTTTTGTAGCCCAAACAGTTCGGTTCAAGTTTCATGGAACATACAATGACCTTTGGCCAACCTTGGCAGAAACTAATTATTGGGCACTTTAATGAGAGTTAGTAACTTCCACAATACTGCAGAATCACATATAAAAATGGATGCATATAAACTGACTCAGATAAATAGTGCTGCTTTCTAGACAAAAACAAAGCTCTTGTGCAGTGGTTCTGATCTAAAGGGAGGGAGTCCAAGTATTTAGCTTACACTCTATTTTTTACTGTAGCTAATAAAACATTTACTAGGCCGCATAAACAGTAAAATCAGCAGTTTCCCAAAGGGGAAAAAAAAAAAAAAAAACGACAGGAAGTCTAGATACTCACAAATATCATCAACAACAAGGAAAAGAAATCTGTGAGAGTTATCTCTGTAGATACCAAACTTCTTTGAAGGGACACAGGCCATAGATTCACTCTAGATGCAAATGTAATCATCCATGGCAACTCTCTAGCATTTCAGTGTGTCGATTATGATCATTATCTTTAGAAATCCATTTCCCCTAAAACTAGTGGTTCCTTTGCCAGAAAATGTCTCATCTCAACTGGACTCCATCTTATTCTACAGTCAAAAATATCTTGGTTCAGTATAACACAGTAGCGAAAAAAACATGTCAATTGTCACAAAAATAGAAGGTGAAATGGACCCAGGCAGGAGATGTGAGTCAGCCCCACAAGGAGGCAGTATGCCAGCCCATGACCTGAGTGTGGAAGAGACAAGTGCATCTGAGAACATTTAGGGATCTGTCAAGAATGCCAAGCTTCCTGGTCCCCTCCTTGCTAAGAAACACTTTTCTTCCCTTCACTGAAGTTTGTGCTTCAGCAGCAGAAAAATGTTCTTTTGAGTGAAGTGTGAGGAGAGAGATCTGAAATCCTAGGGAATTTATAGTATTTGGAAGATATTCCTTTTCTTCTTTCAAAAATGTCTTTTCTCTCTTAAACTCAATCCATCAAACGTTGTGCCATTGGTACTAACCTCTGAAAATCAAAGATTCGTAACCCAGGTTCTTGCAAGAGTGATGTTTCTGCTGTCTATTACAGTTTTCTTTTATAAATTATAAAGTCTCAAAAGAACATTGGACACCTAACAACAGAGAACAGAAGGAATACTGGCCAACTAGACAAAGCAGGACTAGAGAGGGTGGTTTAAGTGAGTGGGCACAAAGTTACCAGTGTGTCGGATAAATCAATTTGGAAATCGGATGCTCAGCATGAAGACTGTAGTAAACACCATTGACTCGTGGCGATTTACCGTGAGAGCAGCTTAAGGTGCCCCTACTGCAAAGCCCTGGTTTGTTCAATTTCAGTCGTTTCTTCACTATATATGTGTTTCAAAGAATAATGTGTATGATAAAATCATTTTAAACAACAGTGAAAAGGGCTATGAAAATCAAATTTCTTGTCAAAAATGCTGGCATTAGTGGTCATTTAATCTAACGTTATAATACATGGTTCTCACTAGAAATATTACTGCATGCATATGACACTTAAAATACTGTCTAGACAATAATAGCTCTGGTAGAAGGCAAAAGCACAGCAAACACACACAGAGATTGTGCCATTTTTTTTTTTTCAAGAAGCTCATGGCTAAAGTACCTAGCTACTTCCGCCATTCAAAAGTATCCATGTGGCCAGAGAGATGTCTCAGGCTGAACTCACAACCAAAAAGACAAAAAGCATCCATGCAATCACAAAGTATTCCTGATGCCTCTATCTGTGAACTATTTCCCACAAGGCCCTTCAGATTTTCTACCTACAGTCGTTCTCTGGTTTCAGCAGGTATTTTATTTTTATTTCACTGCCCATCATGCTGACCCCCAAACACTAGAATTTAACTTAATTATCAAGTGTTACTCATCTAGTCATCTTACATAAATGATTTACATACCACCCTGGCAAAATTGTTGCTAGTTTTGTGTCATGCAACCTCAGTCCTGAATGATAATTACTTTTTAAAATATGTAACTTCATGTTTTTATTTTTAAATTTTGTTTCATTATTTCATGATTTTTAGTGTTTTGCCTGAGTGTATGGGTATGAACCACATGTGTGCCTGGCACAGGCTGAGGTGAGGTCAGAAGGGAGGAGTGCTGTCAGATCCCTTGGGTCTGGAGCTGTGAGCTACCATGAAGGTGCTGGAAATCAAACGCAGGTCCTCTAAAAAGCAGTATGGGCACTTAAACAGTGACTCATCTCTCCAGCTGATATTGACTTTATTTTCAAATCATTTTACTCATTGCAGTTCTATTTGCAGAATAGAGAATAAGTCTACTCTTGCCAGTGAGAGTAAAGCTAGAGCATCTTCTTTGTCTCCCTGAGGGGAACTGCAGGCATCCTGCTCATAAGTGCCACTTTTAAGGCTCTTAATGAGAAACATACAAATCAATATAATCAATATCCTGCATATATGTTTCTGTTCAACACCTATTCTACTGAAATCAGCAATTTTTTTATTTCTACTAATGCATTGTATTAGTATAGTCTACACATTATTTCAGAGAATAATTACAAAAGTATTTCTTTCATGAATGCTATAACCAGATTTAATTTATATATGCCTCATTTAATGAAATTAAGTCATGTCTCTATCTGATAAAATTAATTGTAGAATACTTTGCAAATTGTGTCCTTCCAGGGTACACTTATTGATTTAATGAGAATGAGTTAAACAACTATTTATTTTGTAAGATACAGATTTCTTTAGGCTTTGTAAACAGCAATTTTAAAAAATAGCATTGATCACTTTGTAAAAAATTAATTATTTAATTTGATGCTATCTCTTATTTATATAAACAAGTTTCAAAGGCACCTGTCTAAACTGCCTTGCCTAACTGGTCACAGTGGTATCATGACTTTTATTAGAATGCAGCCCAGATAACCTCAGCAGTTCCCACAGATTCAAAAAGTTCCAGACCTAGAGCTAGAGAAGAGATTGTGAAGAACAACACAAAAAGTTAGGAGAAATAAGTGATGACATAGTGTCTCTGGGATGGGGGTGAGTCTTAAGACCTGTAGAAAGCTTGGTCTAATGAGAACTTTAGTCTGGAAAGCAATGGCAATCCGTGTTGTCTTGGTCTGAAGAGAACTTACTTAACACAGGCATCAGGACGTCTCACAGTTCCAATGTCAGAGAGATGAGAAAGAAACCTGGAGCAAAGACCTCACCCGAGAGCCTGGGTAAAGGTCCTCCTTGCTTGCGCATTCCAGGCTATTGGGACAGAAATGCAGGTTATTTTGTCTGATTCTTTTAACAAAGTATACTTGTGAAAAAAGATAAAGTTTTCCTAAGTATCTTTAAAGAGAATGTAGGAATGAGAGGAAAAAAAGCAACAGAAATAACATCTATTAGAAAAAGGAACAGTTAAGAGGAAATTAGGAGACTACTACTCTGTACAAAATCTTTTAGTGAAATTGCAAAACAGATATAAACATGAAAATTCAGCCAAGGAGTTAAAAGAAATAAGTGGTTACTTCTAAGTTTTATTACCCAGGAATATCTAAAATAAAATTTTTAAAGCTTAGAACAGAAATATTATAAGTTAAAAACCTAGAGGCAAAAAAAAGAAACATGGTATGGTATTCTAGGGCAGGGAAATATATATATATATATATTAGGAGTATGTATTCTAATAAACCTCTTAATCTTCATGACTAAAGAAGCATCCAAGTTCTCATGCAAAAACAAATAAATAAATGAAACATAAAAAGGTGTGTCTGGAATCAGGCTATTCCTCCAAAACAGTAGCAATTAAAAGGCAGTAGAATAATATTTGTATTTATTGGAGGCTGGGGAGTACTTGGTCATGTAATTAGTCCTTTTAATGAGAGTTCTCCTTTATGACCCAATTACCCCTGAAGAACCACTACCTAATGTGTCACCTTAGACAACATGATTTTAACATGAGTTTGGGGGAGACACTCCCATTCAGACAGTAAAATCTCTCACATTAACTCCATTATGATCCTATTTGTCAAAAATTACTGATAGAATGGTTTTATTGAAAGCATTCACAATGATTCAAAACAGATCTAAATAAACAAGGTGATGTGCTCAGCAAACAAAAGAGAGCAGTGGTTTACAGTCTGCCCGTGTGCTTCATTCAGTAAAGATGCCTGTTTCAATATTAGTGAATAAGGTTAACTTGAGAAAACCTGAAGAATTTTTCAGAGTGAGTTTTTAATTTATTTCAGTAAAACCAAGAGGTGCAAAGACAGAGGTTGTGTGAGAAGTATATATATATATAAAGTGATGAGTATATAAACCTCATCAAACCTGAAGAAAGCTGTATTAGAGTAATTTGTTAGATGAAGAAAGATGTGTATAGCCATTTTATTTCCAAAAAAAAGAGTACATGTGTTTGATTAGATAGTGAAAATGGGAAAACTTCTCTCCTGCAATAGAAAAAGAAACAGGATACAATGATTATTAGAGAGCTAGCTGGTGCTGAGGCATCCTGGCAAAACTCTAGACTCCTAAGCAGGCTGTGGACTTTCAGATAGAAGCTTTAATGGTGACTCAGAGAACTACATTAGATTTTCACAGAGGAAGTCAGTAACTTGCACACTGTTGTCAGTGCCCTTAAATCTTTCCTGGTCAGATGGTTATGTTCTGAGCCTCATGTATCCATGGAGTAATCACTAGGGAGACCAGCTGTCCAGCTTGTTCAGTAACATTTGTGATGTTTGTGTTTCTGATTGTGTACATTCTGAAATGGAATCCAATATTGCTTGAGTCACTACAAAAAACACACAGTCTAGGAATTTCACTCATTTAATGGAACATCTGAGAACATTTTCCTGCAGTGCAAAAGGCCCTGGGTTTAATTCACAGAACTTACAAAGAGAAAAAAAATGAATAAAAAACACCTTTATAAAGGACATTGGTGACTTGGTTTCAGAAATAGTTTCTAATACATACAATTGGAATTGTTGGATACAACATTAGAAAAAACAGTTTAATCTCTGAATCATTTCAGATACCACATCTATGTTTGGTTTTCAGAGAGCTACCCCCAATTCTATGCTTTTTTCCAGAGTTTTATGTAGCTGAAGTTTTCTGTGGCCACCTGGCTCCTGCAGCCACTGAGACCTTAATACTTTGTGGCATTTCTACATTCCTACCATCCCCAGTCTTCAAGAAAGATAGAACGAATGAATCACTCTCTCAAAAACATTCTTATCAAATTCTCCCAAGAACTCCATAGTGATTGGATAAAACTCTCGCCATTGGCTCTCATTTAAGTAAGAGCCCTTTCATAGAAACACCTCTTCATGTCCTCTTTGCAAGCTCATGTATGGATGGCTGATTATGCTGCCTTGTCTCACATCTCAGCCATCACCTTCCCCTTATCACCTTCTTAGCCCTCTGTTACACTAGGTACATACTCTTCTTTGGAACTTCATTGTAGCTGAAGTTTTCCTGGTCCTGCCTGGCCCACGGTCAGGACAAATCTCTCTCACCCACCAGTCCCGCAGCCAAGTAAACACACAGAGACTTATATTACTTATAAACTGTATGGCCATGGCAGGCTTCTTGCTATCTAGTTCTTATATCTTAAATTAACCCATTTCTATTAATCTATAAGTTGCCACATGGCTTGTGGCTTACTAGTACTTTTACATCTTGCTTCCTCTGTGTCTGGCTGGTGACTCCTGACCCAGCCTTCCTGTTCCCAGAATTCTCTTCTCTCTTTGTCCCACCTGTACTTCCTGCCTGGCTACTGGCCAATCAGTACTTTGTTTATTAACCAATCATAGCAACACATTCACAGCATACAGAGCAATATACGCTTCCCCTTTTCTTTTTTTTTTTTTTAAAGGAAGGTTTTTAATTTAACATACTAAAATAACATTTAACAAAACAATTATCAAGCAAGAATTATAGTTACAACAACTAGTCTATTTATAATATCTAGTCTATTTGTATTTGGCAAAATTAAAGAAGATATCCTATCTATCCTATACTTGTGAGTCGAAGGTTTCATATCTAACTTATCTTTTATCATCACTAAGGAAATTATAACTATCTGGTCTTCAACTTGAACTACATCAAAGACCCCAGAATGATATTACCTGAAAAATGTGAGAATGACACAAGAAACTTTCAGGAGTCTTGCAAGAGTAGACAGAAACAGCTGGCAGCCTGGACAATCATCCAAAGTTCTTCTGTAAAGTTGGGGCATCTGCCTGTAGCCTACAGGCCTAGAGTCTTACAGTGACTTCTCTGTGTCCTGTAGAATGTCTGGCAGTTTCCTTTGTGAAGCTGGAACCTGAAGGACCATTTTGTCAAGCAAAGTTCAATGGTCACCTTCTTTTGGGTCTTGCATGTCAAATAGTCTAGGCAAAGACAGTTTCTTGCCCAAATGGCTATTTTTGTCAAGAAGAAGATAAACTCCATAAAACACCTGATGGGAACCATAAAGAAAGAGACAAATATTTGAGGAAATAATTATATTTAATATGGTTTTAACATTTTTCAATGTTTATATGTATATAAAGTATGATATCCCCTTGATTTTCAAACTTTAATGTCTTTTATATCAGCTAAAAGTAAATATTAGAAAAGAGACTGTATTTAATTAAGAAACATTATCAGGAAATAGAATCTGAGTATACAGGCCAAGAAAATAATCATAATATTCTCTCCTTGTCTCTGTTTCATTATCTATGAATTGGGAACAATGGTTACTTTGGGAACAGTTCTGGGCACTCTATCTCCTTCCTCAGCTTTCAGTCTTTTGTCTTACAGCTTTAAGTCAATCCCTACAGGGTGAAAGGATCAAGGTGGGTAGGAAATGTCTTCAGAAAGACTGTCTTAAGGCTAATCTATGATGTAAATCCTTCTAGTCAAAAGATACCTATTTTCCAAAAAGAGGAAAAGCAGAGATGCCTCTGTTGGAGAAAAGCCAAAAAATTTCACAGATCCAGTTAAAACAATGGATCACAACACAGAGAATGGAATGGATAGAGCTCAATTGATAAAATGTAGATATCCAGGCAGGAGAGATGGCTTGCTGGCTAAGAGCACTCACTGCTCTTACAAGAAACCTATTTGCCATTACCCACATCAGGTGCTCACAGGTGCTTACAACTCCAGGGATCCAACATTCTTTTTTTTTCTCCTGCAGGCACTTGCACCCATGTACACATACATCTCAGTGCACACATGCGTGCACACACACACACACACACACACACACACACAGTTAAAATAATTAAATAATTCAAAATTTTTTTTAAAAAGTAGAAAACATTTCATCAACTCAGATACCATACTTACCACAGAAATTTTTCCCAATAATCCAATTCAAACATTAATAAACTCTATTTCTTCTAAATGGAAAATGTCATTGAATCCCATAAAGATGATAGAAATGGAAATGAGTCCAGTTTTCCTGATACAGCTGTCCATATAGGTATGTTCTTTCAGTATTTAACCTGACTTCCTTGGAACCATTTTGTCAAGAATGTTGCCTTCAGATTCCAAGAAAACCTGAAAGAAATGTGGTTTGTCTTGGAAATATCTGTAGTGTGGGGCTGACTTAGAGCCTCAGTGTAAGCAAAGCTAACCAATTAAATTGGGTAACATTTCTCCCCTAAGTCCCAGAAGTCGATATGGTGCTGTGAACTTAGATCTTTTTTTTGTTGCTTTTATGTGCAGGAAATTGCTTCACTGGAAATAAACCTTCCTTTCTTTAAGCAGTAGTTAAAGAGAATGCTTTCTGTGGTATCTCTAGGTTGTTGAAAGTCAAAGGATATAATTCCATGGTTTACTTTAGTTACATGCTATTGTGTATATTTGCGCCATAAATTTTAGTATGTATTTTGTTGTATTTCATTGAATTTTTATACTATATTTGTGCCATAAATTTTAGTATATATTTTGCAAAATTTTGTTGTATTTGGTTGAATTTTTACACTTAGGTGAATTAACAGTAGCAATGTAAAATGATTTCAGAGAATGGTGTCAAGTATCTTCTACCTCTCTCCCCATCATTGCTTTGAGACTGGGTATCTCACTGAAACAAAAGGTTTTTTTGTTTGTTTGGTTTTTTTTGCCAGCCCAACTCTTATAGCTTTTATATTTCTATAACTTCAAATTTATATAGAAACGTATTTGTAAATTTTTCTGAACTAAGGACATATTTATACAATGTTAAAGGAAGTAATTTTTTTCATGTAAACTAAACTGTAATATTGGGATTTTTTGACTCTTAGGTTTCATGCTTTCAACATCATTTTTTCTAACAATTATAGCTTAATTATTGTCATGATTTATATAAACACAGCACTAAAACATGTTAAGCAGCTCTACTTTTTTGTCATCCCAATACAATTTTTCTCCCATTGGTCACAGGTCCACTTCTGAATTAAAGTGATGCATTTAAGAAAGTGAGGGGAAATTAAACATTTCTAACTTAATCTCAGTTCCAACATGGTCACACCTCTGTATAATATCCACCAAAAAAAAGACACTTTTTTCTGAAACACTTTCAAGAACAACTACAATTACTTAGAATTAAAGTCTGGCCTACATTTAGGCTGTCATTTTAAACTATTACTAAACAAGAGAAAGATTTCTTGGGACCTAGCTCTACCAAACTATACAAAATTCAATTGATACTCAGCAATAATTCAATTTTGGTTTGAAATACATGTTCAAAAGCCAAAATAGTACAGTTTTGCTCACATAAAATAATCTTTTTCACATTTTTAAAAACTGCTATTATACATTGTGTCCTGCACGTTATTTATCCGGATGTAAAAACCAAGATTTTGCCTTGTTCAGTGTCCATTGTTAGCTTGCATTCCTAACTTCACGTCACAAAACCGCTGTACAATTCACTTATCAGTATTGCCCAAGAAGTTATGCATTATATGACAAAGAACCATAAGTATTTGAAGATACTTCACGTTGTCATAAACCTAAGGTTTAGGTTGGAAATGCATTCTATAGAAGCGAGATCAAAAAAGGTGGTGTAAAATTATATATCTTGATGAACTTACACATTGAAACAACTTTGAAGATGCTTATTGTAATACAATATTGAGTGCTACTGACAGGTTCCTGGTTAGTTGTCTGAAATTTACCTGGCACAACTGTACTCCTTTGTCTTCTTACTTTGGGCTGGTTTTTGCTGACTGCTGCATTTACATAGCTTAAAGGATCTTAAAGGTTGTCTCTACTAAATAATGCCAGTCAACTGCACATAAGAACTTATGCTGTTTGGATATGATGAAGAGGAAGCAATAAGTACTTCAGATGGATTGGTAAGTCTGATAATGAGTAGATGAGAGATACACTTCGAAAAAACTCACAGTCTTGTCAGCCTAGTGAAATTTCTGGTGTATATTGGCCCAAGACACACTAGAAATAATCAAGATCAAAGATAAGTTGTAAGAGTTAGGGATATAGCTCAGTAGTAAAACGCTTGACTAGAAAGCATAAAACCCTATGTTCAACACCCCACATATTGAAAACTAAAGTTGCTACATCATTTATGATCTAAATGGTGGCCTAATGCATAGTACTACTTTAGAGATTATGCAATCACATTTAATACATTGAAAACACATATTGCAAAATATTCTGCTTGCAAAATTGTAGCAGGAACCTTAGAAGATCTAATTAATAAAATCAAACCTGAGGCCAGTTATTGGGGTGACTGCTGGAAGATCAGAGAAACAGAATAAGCCACAGCTACCTCACCTGGCCAGTTCCTCAGCTGATTCTGTTTCCTCAGACTGAAAGCCTCTGTGTCCTCATCCAGAATGAATCTCAGCTGAGCTGCTGCTCAAAGCCTAAAAGCTTAACCAGCCAAATGCTTCTAGTTCCTGGTTTTCATGCCTTATATACCTTTCTGCTTTCTGACATCACTTCCTGGGATTAAAGGCATGAGTCACCATGCTTGGCTGTATCCTTGAACAGATGGACTTCTGCCTCTGGATTAAAGGTGTGTGCTACCACTGCCTATCCTCTATGTTTAATATTGTGACTCTTCTGTATCTGACCCCAGATAAGTTTATTAGGGTGCACAATATTTTGGGGTACACAATACCATCATACAAAATAACTGAGTAGTTTTAAGTGGCCAGAGACTAAGAAAATACTGTGGCAATTACAGCTTCCTCATAGCTCATCAACTAGCAGATCCATTGGTAACACTGGAATGTCCATGACAAAAAAAAGTTCCAGTAGAGCATAACTGTATCATTCAGGTAGGGACTTTTTGAGAAATAGCTTCTGGTGCTCCCTGAAACCTTGATCTGCCCAGAAATGAGGTTCAGCACATGTCATAGCACTCTGATATTAAAATCAGTGGTCTGCAAGAATGTCAGCTTAGATTGACATCAGAAATTCTGAAAGGTAAGTCGATTTATGTTAGCCAGCATCAGATTTCTTTGACATATATGGTGTTTATCACTAATGAGGTGTTTTTAACACCTGAAGCATGACTCTAAGGCAAGTCACTGAATTTTCTCCAAATAACACATCCTGATATCCCCAGAGGTTCAATAGTAGCACTTAATATTTGCTACAGTACTTTAATTGGATTTTAGATCCAATCAACAGGGGGGAATTCATCTCTGGTACTAAATATCTAGTCAACTACTCATGGCTGGTAAAGCTACTGAACCTAGGGAAGAGCCTACCACTGTCATGTTCTAATACCAGTATAATTTCTAACTTCATGCTAACTGCTTATCCTGGGCCCACAAATAACAGTAGCTCTTGCCTCTCATCAAAGATGTTGCTTCACATACCAGAGACCATTACATAAAGCTACAGCTATTCATAATGCAGAGAACAACTGACCATGGGGGTGCCCATCCCCAGTTGTTTATTCTACAACCAACCCCTACACAGGATCATGAAACATCACAAAATAGCAGGTAGAAATATTATAAGAACCAGAGGACCAGGAGATCTGCTGTGAAATTGTATCTTCTATAAATGGGAGAGAAGCTACACCCAGGAAATCTCAATATCATGGTCGCCTAAATAAGATCTGAATGATTGCAACATCATTTGGCATGCCAATATAGATGTGGAAAAATCTCACAAGGCCCCACTCTCAAATGAAGAACTAAAGGCAACTGCAGACAGCTGAAAGAGGGCGAAGCAGTCTTCCCCAAGATCAGTCCCCCTAATTGGCTATCAGACACCTAGTGAGCAGCCCTAAAACTTACATAAGAGCAACACTAAATGGATATCATGACATCATGATGAACTTATGTATTAATTAGTATGTAAAATGTATGTATGTATGTAACAAAATGACTAAAGAAAAAGAAATCACAAATTTGAGAGGGAGCTTAGAGGCCACAAGAGGAGTTAAAATGGGAGCAAGGCAGGATGAATAAATACAGTACACACATGTGAAACAGAAAAGAAAAGGAAACTGTTCGTGGGCAGCCTGTGATAAGAACACAGTATAGATTGGGTAACTTAGCCACATAAACTTCATTCTAAGGGTTTTAGAGGTCAGAAGTCTGGGATGTATGTAGGCATTGGCAGATTTTGATGACAGCCTCCATCCAGGCTTCAGACAGCCCTCTTCCTGTTTCTTGCACAGTGGAGTAGAAGAGAAATCTATGGTAAACTTTCATGAAGACACATATTCATCCCATCATCACCCAAGTATCTCTCTCAAACACCCGTCCTCCAGTCACCATCTCATTGGTTAGAATTTCATTGTGAAGCATATAAACTTTCAGCCTGTGCTTTTCTGCCTCACACTCTTAAATTTATGTCTAATATGCATGCAAAATATACTTCATTCCAAAGAATCTCAAAATATTAGCCCACCTGAGCAGCAATTTTGGAGTCATAACATTGTCTAACTCAGTGGAGGGGCCCACCCCACACATCATCATGGCCTGTTCTTCTTCTGAGACCCTGCCTTCCACATTAAGGATTATCATTTCAAAACACCGATGTTAAATGTTAAATGCATACATGTTCAATCAACTACACTGTATTTTCATGTGTTTTTTTCATATGTATTTTCAAATGAGACAGACTTGGAGTCATGTTAATTCAGGTTTATATTTTTAACTTTGTAGTTTATGTACACTATGAATCTGAAACAATTAAAGCCATCTTTCTGACTTTTCCTGCCTTTGAATCTGTAGGATCCAATTGAATATGTATACCCCATAGGACTGCTAATATTAAATTATATATATATACACACACACACACACACACACACACACACACACACAAAATTACTAGTTTTCTCTTTTCTCTTCTCTCTACTACTCCCAAAGTAATTAAAGATGAAAATGATTAATTTTATTGTGCTTGCATACATTGAAGACAAAAGCAATTCATCCAAATTTGGAAAAATTCAGTCATTTGGCCCACTGTTAATGGGAATACTGTGGTGTGTGTGTGTGTGTGTGTGTGTGTGTGTGTGTGTGTGTGTGTGTGTTTTCACGGGGGCTGTTAGACAGTAAGCAGTTTGGATGTCTTTATAAGGAAAAATGATTACCTTGAGTTACATAGTACATTTCGTGCTTTCTCATGCTGTGCTCTTACTCTGCCTCCTTAAGAAAATGCTCCTGCAGCAAGAACATTCTGAAAGTACCCTCCAAAGAAGCTCTCATATTCTGTAGCTCAGAAGGATAGTGAGATGCATTCACACTGTGACACATTTGCTGGGTTGAGTGGAGGAACTGTGAAAAATGAAACTAACCAGTGGGCTACTTCCCAAAATTAGAAACAGAATTAAAGACTGAATGCCTGATAATCTTAGAAAGATATGACAAGACAATAATTTGGTTTTTGTCTTTTTAATTGCTTGAGAAACTGAACCTTCTAACTCACACTCCAGTTTTTACAAGGGGCTTTCTTTCTTTGTGGTTGTTTTATGTTTAGTTTTTCCTTTGGTTATTTGTTTTGTTGTATTTGCTCATCTATTCAATTATTACAAATATATAGTATCTCTGAGTCTGTTCAGAGGATAAGGTAATCAAAAGAGGTACTGTGGCCAGGCCTCTTTCGTGTTGTTTTTAAACTGCTTACAGACCTTTGTGGTTCAGTTATCTACATCAGTAAAGGAAAACAGTAAGGCAGCTGATTTGGATAGTACATAAACCCAAATTGATGTATTAGTATATTTTTTAAATCTGTAATAAATATTAGGGAGATACTATAGTTGTCTCTTATTGAAATTATTGGACTCGGGAATACAGTAAGATGGCTGATTTTGATAGCACATAAACCCAAATTTGTGTGTTAGTAAAATATTTTTTTAAAAAATTGTAACACATATTAGGGAGATACTCTAGTTGCCTCCTGTTGAAATTATTGGACTCACTCATGTCCTGTTTCCCCTCCTCTTAAAAGTACTGCAGTCATACTGGATTATGAGCTGACAAGGTATTGAAGCCATGATTACATTAGAGTTTCAAAATGGCTATATTTATACATTTGTCTTCCAGCTTCTCACATGTATTTTCTTTGAAATTTTTTCTACCTACCAGTCCCATCTTCTAGGAATATGTCTTTCCATTCTGTCTTTGTACTGGATAAGGGTAGATGCACTTCTTAGAAGTGGCCTGGGAACTGGCTACACAGCTGCTTGCTCTCCTTTTCCCTAATGATTTCCATAGTCAGGGAGATCTCTTTACAAATTATTTCCTAAGATTTGAAGAGATGATAGTATTCTGTAGACTTCATCAGGATTCAGAAAACCCTAAACAACAAGAATTCTCAAAATATTTTATCTATGTCAATTCATATGTATTAAATATCTTGATGTTAGTATCTTCAGAATACTGAAGTCCATACCATATTTCCATTTGTTTTCCTCTTTGCTTAAGCTTTGGGTGTTTGTCGTTGTGGCCTGCAGTGAGCCAGGAGTCTCCTTTAATGAATTCCTTACATGGTGCTTTTGTCTTCAACTTGGTTCTTCTACATAATTTTTATTTCTTCACTTTCATTTACTTTAATATAAGTCAGCTCTTACTGTACAATTATTCTTTTATAGCTAAGTCTCTTTATTGAAAGGATTGTCATCCTCAGTAGATTGTCATGACCTTGCTAATAAGCTTAATGTTTTTATTAGACATTATAAACATGTTGCTGTGATTGTGTCATGTTGGCTTTAATTACCTTCCTTTAACCTGCATTTGGATTTAATTTGAAAAGTAACTTACTTTTTTGTTAGTTAGCTTATGTTGAGAAGTGTCTGTAAAGTTTCTTGGGATGAACTATGAATGGACACTGAAGGGTCTCAAATCCCTTGAAAACTCTAATGATTGTTAGACTTTTTATTCTAGATTACATGTTTATTTTATGATTAGTATTCTTAAGGATTTCTGTCCACAACATTTGGTTTATAAAATATAACTCCGTCAGAGATCTTGATACAGAATTAGGAATCTCTTTTGCCAAGTTACTCCCTTCCTTTCTCTGTTCTTTGCCCTGTGTGTTCTACCTGTCTTAGGCTCAATTTCCCCCAGTGTATATTTCTAAATCCCCATCTCCGAAAGCTTATCAATTCTGCCTATCATTCTCCAGGCCCTTCCCACTTTGCCTGCACTGTGATCTGGAAGCAGCTCCTGTTAGAATGCATGTATGCCAACGCTGTGAAACCTTCACACATTCTTACTATTTTCTCAGTTTTGCCCACCTCCTTCCCAGTGCTGTTCCACATATATTGCCCAGGTTCATAGTTGTCTCTGAAGTGAAAAGTACTTTAATAAAATTTCCCTGTCTAATAGTAGTAGTAAAGTTTTATTTTTCACATTTCTAACCCTCAAAAAGTTAAATTACTTAGATATATCTTCATTTTACTTATTAAAATATAACTCAAGATTTTCATCATTTTTTCCTCTCTCCCCCACAACTCAACAATAGCTCTTTCTGTATCAGATGAAGTAAAGCCTTCCAAATGCAGAAACTTGTTTGTTTTCTCTTAGTGCTTCTTTCAATTCTTGGATAATGGTTTGTAGTTTTAGATTAGAAAAATGATTACATCTTCAATGATAGCATTGCCTTTATTCCCTAAGACAGGCCCTTTCTGCTAATCAGGTCAGGGTTGGGCAGGGAACTTTTTTTTTCTCACTGCAGTTTCTGAAGATTTGGATGAGTGATTTCAGCTGTCTATGTCTGGCGATTGCTTCTGAGAGCAAATCATTTGAGCTAGTTGCAGCTTTGATTACCTTCTAGCGGTAGAAAGGGAACAGTGTTCATGGAATCATTGATTATTCTATCATACTTTCCCTTAATTGGAAAGCAGCAAGAACATTTGTAATGGTTTATTCAATCATTAATACTGAGAAGGAAAATGCCACACATTTTATTCTATAATAATTTACCATGAGGAATATTGTATGTGATAATAAAATCATTTATTATAAGGAAAATTGATACATTTTCTCCAATCACCTTCTTTCTGGTTAAAAAAAAAAACCTACTCATTAAGATATTTTAGTTTTAGCTATGAATGTGAGCAAGCTCATGTGTATAAACCATGAGATTTATATTAGTTTCTACTATAGCCCAGAAATACAGACAAAATAGTGAAATAAGCACTAAATGATACTGTGAAAATTTTAGGTATAGGAAAGATGTTTTAAAGAATGTGTATTGATTTTCATAAACAAAATGAAATTTCACAGTTAAATATTTGTATTTAAATTCATATGGGAACATATGCCTGAAATTCAGGATAAAGTAGTACCAAGTTTTGTTTTGCTTGATTGTAGACAAATGAGTGATTGAATTTAGATGACAGATGTGTTTGTTTTGTGACCCAGAATGATGCCTTCAGGTGCATATTTGCTCTTTAGGTTGACACAGACACTATGGTCCTGACAGAAGCCTTGTTTATGGCCAAGACTGATGGTCTCCAGAGGTAGCTTGAAGTGGACCCAATATTTGCTGTGTAGCCTTGGTACCATATCGTTTATCTATATATGAAATGAAAATAACCACTGTTTCCACTTTATAGCATTTATGTGAAAGTTAAAGGAATGTGTGTAGATGTGTGTTGCTTGTGTATATATGCATGTGTGTTCACATAAATATAGAGAGAGATGATAGATTGTGGATACCTTTTGAGACAGTCCCTGGCATAAAGTTAGATTCTAACCCTTCCAGTTGTTACTGTGGGAATAACATCTGGCCTCTCCACAAATACATTTTGCTTGCCTCTGAGCCTTAAAGTGGTGACTGGTAGTCTTAGTCAGCACTCCTGGTCAGTATACTTTTCTATTTCTTAGTTTCCTTTCCTCACTGCAATTCTACCACCTTTCTGCCTTCTTATTCACTGAACTTGTGACTGTACATAGAAGCTGACAGATGTTTTCCCAGAAGTGACACCAGCTGCTCCACACAGCTGTTATCTGACAGGTTTCAGGTCCTTCTAAGGAGAGCATCTGAAGGAAAGGCCATCAGACAAGCAAGGCAACAGTTGCACTTGGCATAATTACATACTTCCTCTAGGGAAGGAAACAGTCAATCTCCCAGTTCTTAGTCAGACTGACACTATCCACCTCTTTTGCAAGGTGCATCCACTAAGTTAAAATGGTTGATTGACTGAAGCTGAGTAGGAAAGGCTAAATGTCAGGCTTTTAAGATGAGCCCGGTGGCAGCACCGTAGCAGCCTGGCAGGTGCAGTGAAGTCTAGAATTAAAAGTGACAGAGGAATGGTGGGCAATGAAGGAAGGCTGTGTCAGCTGGCAGGAGAAGCAAACAACCTGTGGTCAGAGGTTAGATTAGGGATGAAATGCCTAACTGTGGCCTAATCCAAGTTTATAAAAACAGCTCACTCTTTAACAGAAATGCAAACAGAGTTTTACTGAAATAATAACTTCTTTTATATGCTTCTTATTTTAATTTTATTTACTCTTTAAAACTTTCATAATTGTGTACAAAACATCTTGATTGTATCAACCTCTAATTCCCCCTCCTGTGCCTCCCAGAACCGCACACATCAACCTCAGGCTCTTTTATAATTTTTTATTAATGTATTTATATTAGATAACCCATTGAATCAAATAATTCCATATGCACAAGGGCATGGATGTCATCCACTGTAATATGGGAACCTACTAGGAGCTGCACTCCTAAAGAAAAAGTACTCTTCCTCTCCAGCAGCCACCAACTGCCAGTGGTTCTTCAACGAGGGAGGCCCTAAGGAGCTCCCAGCCCCAATACTGTTTTTTTGTTTTGTTTTGTTTTGTTTTTTAAACTAGCTTTACCTTGTGTAGTCAACCACAGCCTCTCTCACTTCACATGTGCCACAGCCATGTCATGTCCAGAGGACAGGGTTTCCCAGCATTCTTCCTGTCTTCTGCTTTCATTCTTCTGCCTCCTCCTCAGAGATGGTTCCTGATCTTTGACTGGAACTTGAGATAAATGTCCCATTTAAGGATGAAGAGTTAATGTACTTTTCCACTACCCACTGCAGTAAGCAGCATCACTGGCCAAGACTGGAAGCAACAAAAACCTCTGTGTATGAACCTTAATATTTAAAAGGCAATTGGAAAACATGGCAATTTAGAAAAACCAAACTAATAGGTTCTGCCCTAGGGCCTATGAATTCTCTAGCTATGGGTTTTGCACTGAAATAATAATTTTCTAATCCTTCTATTTAAAAACATTAATAGTTCTTAAAGCCAAGACAATTTTAAAGATCATGAAACTTTATGAATTTTTATCAATATGATATCTGCTTTAAATGGAAGAAAAACATAGAAAAATAAATAAGCTATGAAGATAAGGGACAGGTAATACAACAAATAATTGTAAAGTCAATTAAAAGTATGTGGAGAGCATTGTTTTCCAATATTTTAGTGTAAAGATAAATAAAATATTTTAAAAGCCATTATTCTAAATAAAACAATGAAATATAGTAAAGGAAATGCCCTTATTTGATGAAATTTGGAATAGGATTCCTTCATCTGCATTGCATATAGGATAATTCTAACATCAAGTCTTTCCCCATTTAGTTTGAAATTAAAAACAATTGAAAATTATATTTAAACAAATTGGAATGGAAAAATCATTGTATCAACTAAAATCAGTGTTCTCACTTTTCATAATTTCAGAATTGTGAAGTGAAGATTGTAAATTTCATTCTGTCCTCTTTTATTCAATTTACTTCTAATAACTTCCCCAAACCAGTATTAATTCAGTCCAGTGATTTTCTACAGAGATGTGAGCCAGAGAGCTGAGGCATAGCCAGGTATTAGATAGTCTAAGAGAAATAAGTAAGATTGAGTTAGATGAATTATGTTTATAGTGCATTTCATTTAATCTACTATCTAAGTTGTTAAAATTTTAACATAGAATCTGTATAAAGCTGTTGAAGCGATATTCAAAATTTTATTGTTTCAATGCTTAAGTAATAAAAAAACAGTAGAGGTTTTTATGTTTTTTGAGTTTTGCAACATTTGTGTGCGTTTTCCATATAGAACATTTTGGTGCTTACAGAGCATTTCAGTTTGATCAATAGTCACAGATTATTAGTTTCTACTGTGGTAAGCAACACAATTTTTATGGTTTTCCAATCATCATATTCATTTATTCATTATGTACATGAAATCATGAATTCTCCTGTTTTGACAGTAGTAATTCCATATAGGTGTTAACTGTCCTCAGGAATAAATTAGAGATTTAATTTTGTACATGGCAGCCTGACATAATGTCACCTTGCCACATGGACAGTATAAGGATTTATATTGGCTCAGACATTGTAGGAGCCTTGTAGAAGCGTTAACATACTGCACATGTTCAATAATGTTGAATAGTGTCTTTAAGGACTATTATAATTATGATAAGTCATCATTTAAATTCAATTTCCATGACTTCTACATTCTTGTCTTTATTAAATTACTTTAATTCTCTCACCCTCTGCCTCTATTTTATAAAAATAAGATTAAATTTAAAAACAAGATATATTAAATGAAATTATTAATATAAAAGTATGTGTTATTGTATTGGGTACATAATTAACAAAGGTTTTATGCATATTGTCTGAAATTTTAACACAAATTACTTAGTTACCTATTATAATTAATAGAGATGGTACAATCTTATAGTTTAATTTTGATATGTGCTAATATAAAACACCAGTTTTGGAAGTCAGAGGAACCTGGGTATGATATCTGTCACTCCATTGATTATCAGGCTTGCTTTGGCTTATTTAGCTATGTAGGTGTCCCCTTCCTCCATAGTTGCTTAGTGTGCATCCTCCCAGAGCTGTCTGTTCCCCGGAGGTATATAATCTCCACAGATACAGAGGAGATAATACATTACAATGTGCATGTATGTGTCAGGATATAATGTACAATCTCATACATTATATCCTGAATGCAATTTTCCTTCTTTCCACTGTTTACAGTTCTTTCCCCATATCCCTTTCCTGCCCAGATCCTCCTCCATTTCCCCTGAAAAAAAAAAAAAAAGAGCAAGTGCCCCCCCCCCAGGCATAACAAGTTACAGTAAAAATAGGTGCTGGGTTTTGTTGGCGCACGCCTTTAATCCCAGCACTCAGGAGGCAGAGGCAGGCAAATCTCTGTGAGTTCGAGGCCAGCCTGGTCTACAAAGTGAGTTCCAGGAAAGGCGCAAAGCTACACAGAGAAACCCTGCCTCGAAAAACCAAAAAAAAAATAAAAATAAAAAAGGCACAAACCCTTATGTCAAGGCTGATAAGGCAACCCAGAAGGAGGAAGAGGATCCCAAGCCTAGGAAAAAGAGTTAGAGGCACCTCCAACTGTTAGGAATCCCACAGGAACACCCCACTACACAAGCATAATATATATTCAAAGAACTTATCTCAGACCCATACAAGGTCTATGATTATGTAATTATTGCTTCAGTCTCTGTGACACCCCAGCCCCATATATCCTGCTTAGTTCATTCTGTGGGCTGTGTTCTCATAGTGCAGGAAAATTAATCGTTACCAGGGTAGACAAGTAGCTATGCTCCCATGCTAGAAACTCTAAATAAGCTCTCAAAAGATCATGTATGTTATTGTAATAATAAAATACAGATTCATATCACAGTTCAGTAGGCATCTATTGAAAGTGTTTGTAACTAATAAAATTGTGAATATTGTTATCTTCTTACATGACTGATTCTTTTTTTACATGACTGGTTCTTACTTTAACTTACAGCAAAGCTTCATCAAAAATTTTTATGTATGTATTTCAATAAACAAGTATTTTCAAAGTGGTTAAGAAATTGCTGATAGATTTTCTGTTCATGCATGTTTAAGCATAACTATATCTTCCAATAATGGTAATCAGAGATTAAAATTGGTTAACTTTATCTGTAAACAGAAGGTTTGAATTTTAATGCAACTACTGCTGTATAAAACAGAGTTTTGTTGAAATTTTGTGTATATGTTCTGAACATAGCAAAAGCACACATCAATAAGGACCTATATAATATCTTGAATATTATTTCTGACTATTTCTAACTAGTGTACTTTTCAGCTATATAATGTAGTTGGGAAAAAAGGCTTTTCACCTGTCACTTAAGTAAAATCTAATTCTTGTTGAACAATCTTCCACAAATCATTTATTTGAATGATTCCTTTGTTTTATATTGCTAGGAATATATACTATTTTCAGAGACAATATTATTATTAGTTGACCTAAATCAATATCTAACTTTATGTTATCTTTAAACTTGTCATATCAGAAAACAGCTCCTTAATTAATTTCAATTAATTTTAAAAACACTAACAAATGTGAGATTCTGTTTCACAAAGTAAATAAGCACAACCACAAAATATATTCTAGAAGTTGACATTTTTATCATATGCTCAAGGTAAATATTCCTAAGGGGCTAAAATACCTTGCATTATTGAGATCTTGCAGCAATTTTTGGTATATAATTAATTGCTGAATCATTAATGAAATGAAGGCTTTGAAATGAAGCAGTTGTAGGCCAAAATTCTTCAGTGTGAAAAGTTGAATGTCTAGTTATAATGCATGATTGTAAAGTTCAAAATTCTAAGGTGGTTGATAATGGATAAATATGTGTGTATATACACATATTGGAGATATATATATATATATATATATATATATATATATATATAGAGAGAGAGAGAGAGAGAGAGAGAGAGAGAGATACATATATATATAGAGAGATACATATATATATAGTAGTTAGTTAGTTAGTTAGTTAGTTAGTTAAGTCTGAGTAATATTCAACCAACTTATATAGTGAAAGATATGCAGAGAACATTAAGGATCGAAGAATCAATAGCTTCTCCAGGCAGTAAAAATCTTCCACAGCTGTCACCTTTCACTTCCCCTAAGCTTTCCACAAATGATGTGTACTTGTTCGATAGTGTGCTGTTCAGTGCCTACTCTAAGACTGTTCCTTCTGCCTTACCAAACTGTTTAATAATAAATACACACATTCTGGTACTTCTTGACATAAAACTGTTAAATGTATACTTGAATTCTTGTGATTATTTTGGATATCATTTTAAAATAGTGAGGAATTTGATTAAGCAATTTATAGTCATTCAATTTGTCTTAAGTAAAATGTGTGAATACGTAACACTGACGTCATTTAGTCATTCCTGAATTCATTAACCTTTATCCCTCACGTTTGTGTATGATCTGGTTCTCTAATTTAGAATAAAAGAAATCCAGGAATAATCTGCTTCAGTGTTGTATACATTATTTAGTCTTCTCATGAGCTTAGTAAATGTTTATTAATGACTACTATCATTGCTAATATTATTAGTAAAATTAATTAGTATTATTACTGGAAACAGATAATTAAACACAACTTTTCTTTAAAGAAGAAAGTACAGCTAATGTATATTAAGATTAAGATATACTAATATATGTGTATGTATATTAAATATTATTTTCATGCCTATATTTTAATGGGTATGTTCTTTGATGAGAACTTAACATTTACCTTAAATATAATTTAATACTATTGTATGGAAATAATTATTAAAATAATCACATATAGCTAAACATTTTATTTAGTATCTTATTTTTGTAATAACATCACTTTCTCTCTTCCTTTTTCTCTCTTCATCCCCTCCTAAGTCCCCTCGCTCCAACTACTTCTCTGTAGCCCCCTAAATTTATAACCTCTATTTCTTAAATTATTATTGTTATACATATATGCATATATATGCAAAAATGTATAAATAAAACTTGCTGAGTCTATTTTAGCTGTTTAGTATATGTTCAAGGATGACAATTTTACATTGGATGACAAATTAGGAGGCTCATCCTTGGGAAAGGCCAATTCTCCCTCTCTCAGAAGCCATTGGTTACTTATAGTTCTATGTCTAGGATTAGGAATAGTTGATATTTTTCTCCCTTCCATGTTACCATGTCTGTTGATATTGCATTATCTCGGTCTTGTTATGTAATCATTTCTAAGGGAGACTTTTTTAATAGCTGGATTCCTGATGTTCTAGTTCTTATATTCTTTCTCTCTGTTGTCAGCAATATTCATTAGCCATGGATGTAGAAACTGTGATTCAGCTATATCTGTCTGGGCTGGGGTCCCCACAATCCATTGATCTCTGTACTGTAGTTGGATTTTTTTCCCTGTGTCCTGCCCAGTCTGCAGCCGCTCAGACCCAAGTAAACACACAGAGGCTTACATTAATTAAAACTGCTCAACCATTAGCTCAAGCTTACTACTGACCTGCTCTTACACTTAAACTCAGCCCATCTCTGTTAATCTATATGTTTCCAGGTGTTTCATGCCTTTACCTGTGTGCCATTACATATTGCTCCATGGATGGCAAGCTGGTGTGTTCTGACTCAGCCTTCCTCTTCCCAGAATTCTCCTCATCTGCTTTTCCCACATATACATATACATATACATATACATATACATATACATATACATATACATATACATACACATATACATATATACATAGGTTACTGGCCAGTCAGCATTTTATTAAACCAGTGTATGAAAGCATTATTCCACAGCACTGTACTGTTTCTGGTTGTGTTTTTTCTTTATTGTCTTTTAATTTATTACTTCAGAAAAGCATTTTATTTGCATGATAACAAGTTGTCCAAATATGTTGAGCAGCCAACTATATAATGAAACAAAGGAAATCAGGAAATGTTCCATCTTCTCAAACCGAGTACACAGAAGTAGGCAATTGTGGTCTAGAATCCTACTCACTGACACAGAGATCAGGTGTGTAAAGGTCATTCTAAACTGCATCAAAAAGCATAGTATTCAGATTACTTTCCTGATTCTGGAGGTTTACAAACCTGAACATTAGTGTGCACTAGCTAGCAACTTTTAAAGAACCTAAGTATATACTTGGTTTCTTTTTTTATGTAAAGAAAAAATTTAAGTAACCTGTGATTAATTTTTCAGTAGTCATAGGAAAGAAATTAAACGTAAGTCAATCATACCTATTGACTGTACACTTTTTATAAATGAGTGATTTCTTGGCTTTGTGCTTTTAGTATTCACAGAATTGGAAATACATTTAGATTTCTGGAATATAGTTTTTATATTAAAGACACTTCCTTAATTTAATGATGTTATGAATATATATATATATATATATATATATATATATATATATAAACCTATAGTTTGAATTACTGCTAGTATCTGTGGAAGGAAAATGAATATTTATTCATTCCATATGTATGGTGAATATATGGGCTCATATACATGTGAACACATATGCACATGTGAGCACATGTATGTTTAAGCCAGAGGCTGACATCAGGTATCCTCCTCCATGGTTCTTCAGCTCACTAATTGGCTAGGCAGGCTGGATAAGAAGCTCCAGGAGTCCATATTCTCAGCTTGGCTTAAAAATGGCCTACCATGTCAGACTATATTCATGTGTACTGAAGAGCTGAACTCAAGACCTCATGCTTATGTGTCAAGTACTTTACAAATTTGTTATCTTCACTAAACTCATAAAAGCAGATTTTTAAATGTTTATTCCCATGGCTAAGATACAACTGGAGCCCATTCCCTATGGTGTGATGCCTTACTCAACTGTGATGCAGGAGGAAGGGGCTTGGTCCAGCTCCAACTTGGCATGCCAGCCTGTATTGATACCCAAGGAAGACCTTACCCCCCAAGAGGAGGTGATTGGGTGGGATGGGGGGAGATGAGGGGGAGCAGGAGAAGGGTGGCTGGGCAATGAAGGTTGATATGTAAAATGAAAATTAATTAATTAATGTTAAAAAATAATACATTCAGATTTCTGTATACTTCTAGGATAGAAGTAACTCCCATGTTCTTAATCTTTCAAAATGTTAGTGTAATGTCCTAATTATACAATAAGCCTGCTGTAGAACCACACTCTCTTTTTCTCTCCTTTGATTTAGCATTGTGATCACCACACAGTTTATTATGTGATCCCTGTTTCAGTATAAGAAAAATACATGGCTCAATTTGGTTCATCATTTCTGGTTTAAATAACAATATTACTGTCTTAACTGTCCAAAGCTAAAATATTGATCACTGCTGAATGTACCATTAAACACAGTATTCAGTGACTTCCCCCACAGGCTTCAAGGAACATTGCTCACACTTAAGAAAAGGAGACGGCAGATAGGTTCAGTTAACATCTATTCTTCCTTGACATTTCCCTTCATCTACTTATAGAATATCGCTTACGGAATAATCATGAACCTAAACTGGAAGTTTCCTCCACTCGATCTCATTACAAAACTGAGTCACAAACCTTTCATCTTAATGTGATAGTTTACATTCAAATGAGAATTTCTTTTGGTTTGTAGATTTTCTTGTGACTACAAGCTTATTTGGGATATATGGCAAGGGATTAACTCCCAGGGAACCCTCATGTATTGAGGGATTGATAACTCACTTTAAACTGTTATTAAAACTTATTTTGCATTTAGTATGATCACCAATAGTCATACTGTTTTAGCATGCTTCCTCCTGCTTTATTATTTTGTGGTGATGGTGACTGAGCGTTGTATATGGTAGTGAAGTGATCTGACATTGACCTACATCTCTAGTCTCCTTTTTAAAAATTGAGAAATATCCTCACTAGATAGGTCAAGTAGGTCTTGAATTTGTGATCCTCCTACATAAGGACTCCTGAGTAGCTATGATTAGAGGCATATGCCACTATAACTGGCTATGTTTTAAATACTTTTAAATTATGTTTACCAAATTATAATCCATAAATACTTGCTCTAATGGAGTTTATACAGACTGATTATTGTGAAGTCCAACAAATCTGGGAAAGCTTGAGTGAACATTAAGTAAAACTTCTGTTTTGATATTTCTTAGATTATTTTCTCATATATTGTATTGCTACATATTATAACATACAGTATTTCAAAATAATATATGGAAAACTTATGTAGAATAATAAAGCTGAGGATTTTCCAGGAAATCCACTATGATCTGTAATTGTACTGATTATTCTCTAAATTTTAAATCAAATGCTTGCATTCTCATGTTTATAATGTTGCTTCTGAAACTCTGAAACTGACATTAGATTCTAAGTATCCACAGTCTAGTAGAAATCATCAGACACAAAAATTGAATGCAGGAGTGCTCATCAGTCACTGCAAGGGACAGCCACATATTCAAAACAATGCCAACACAGAGCTATGGAGATCAGAACCACCAACCTTCTAGTTGGGATATTGACTAGCCCCACACACCTCACAAAATGCAGGGGATATTGCTACCTCTTCAACCTATACAATCTCTTTCAATTTGAAGTTCTCTTTGGAGATCCAGGGTGGCATCACTCTCCTGGGTTGGAGTATTGCTGAGTTAAGCAATGTGTAAGAGCAACAGATGCATTTCCAGAAGGATTCTGAGAGTTCTCAAGAGCTTCATCTGCTTTGAGCAAGAAGTATGTACACAATTGAACTTGGTACTTGCCCCATGTCCACTGTCCCATGCTCTACTTCATCCAAGACATAGGCTTATTTGCTAAAAAGAAATGTAGAGTTAATGAGCAAAAAGGCTATGCATCTGCACCTCCTGTGTACAGTGAGTGTTGGAGTTTACACAGAGTCAAGTGGTTCAAAAGTTCAAGGTGGCCAGGTGGTGGTGGCACATGTCTGTAATCCCAGCACTTAGGAGGCAGAGCCAGGCAGATCTCTGTGAGTTGGAGGCCAGCCTGGGCTACCAAGCGAGTTCCAGGAAAGGCACAAAGCTACACAGGAAAACCCTGTCTTGAAAAAAAACAAAAACAAAAACAAACAAACAAACAAAAAAGTTCAAGATGCCACTCAGGGTGTTCAGCGGAAGTGGGCAGTGTTCTGGGTGTTCATAATTCATATACAAGAACTAGGCTAACACCATACATTGATAATTGATAGGTAATGCTTCTGAAGAAAGTACAATTCTGTCTCACAAAATAACTAGTGTTTGCAAAGCTAGTATTGCCAAAGAGAGGCACTAACCAGGTGGGGATTGCTTAGAAACTGCTACAGGTGACTCATGCTAATATTAAATGTGAATTTGACTGTTTTGACCTGGGAAATAGCAAAAGTCAGAAGAGAAAGTTGAAGGAAGCTAAGTGTCTGGATGAAAGTATGTCTTCAGACTTGCTTATGATTGGAGCTGTTAATCACTAGGGTATGGCTTTGGTTTTGTTTACCTGCTACTCTGCCTTGCTATGATGCTTATTTGAATCATTGTGAAACTAGAGGATTTGTGGAAATTTATTTCAACAATCTGAAAGGCATGGTCCTATGAACATCTTGAACCAGGGGATTTGAAAGAGAAATACAGCTTTCTTTTACTTGTATCCTATTATTTTCAACCTGCTTAAAAAACCAGTTATGGACAACATGCTTAACCTTAAATTATAAAATGGTTATATTAACAGATTAACACAAAATAAGCTTAATAATTTCTAATAATTAATTTTTGGTAAATTATACCCAAAATATGGAAGTTGTATATATGGAATATATTGTTACATAGCTTATATGTAAGTTTCCAAAATATTAGTATAATTGACTAATGGTAAAATATACATATATTTTAGATTATATAACATAATAAGTATCAAGAACATTTTCAAATTATAAATTATGTCTTATTTTCCCAAATCATAGCTAAAAGCCCAATTATATTATTAATTCTATTTTATTGATATCTTCTAACAATATCAGAACCAGAGACATATGAAAAATTTCTCCATGTCAATTTAGAAAAATAAGTATACAAAAAGAGAATAATCACATGAATGTGAATCACATGAATGTGAAAAAAATGTAGACAGCCTTTTTCTGTTAAATTATTAAAAAGTCATATATAATCTTTCTATATCATGAGCCAGTGGCAAAGACATCAATCATCTCATTATCTGTACATTGAAAGTGATGAATGAATTATGTTCTAATGAGAGGATCTAATTACAGAGAGCTGTGAAGAGGGCATGTAAAAGCTCTTTAGCTTCAGTGACCATAGATTATCATTAACAACACAGAACTCTGTATGGTTTAATTCCTCTCCTCTGCATATTTAAAGATACATAGTCTTCATTATTCAGATTTTCAGAGAAATCCATGAGATAATAAATTTATTATCTCCTTAGAAGAAAGAGAAATATAGAAATGCAACATCCATTCAAGCACCATCAAAGGCAGTAAAAGTGGCTTCCTTTGGTTCCAACTAAATTTATACAATCAGTAATCATATATATATTTCATTTGAGATGTAATTATAAAATCTAATTCAGTAATTTCTATAGGATATCTTATGATCATAGTATGATATTGGAAACTTGCCATAGCCATGACACAAGGTCAACACTAAAAAATATTTCAAAAGGCTGCATGTAGTTCAATGTTAAAAAGCAGTAAGATGATATACCATTTGGGTGCTTAAAACTTATGTATTTAGCTAAAATTACCATTTCTTCAAATGTGACATAAGGAGATATGCTGTGAAATGAGAGTCTGAGCATGAATTGGGATGAGGATATTGCCTAGTGTTTGCTCTTGAGGGAATATAGATGGAACCAGGCAGGAGAAACTGAGGGAATTTAATTTCAGAGGGCTGTGAATGCAAGAAGTAGCGTGTCTACAGATATAGCTCTTAAATAATGGACTAGCTGCTCTGCAAGGTTGAATCCTTGAATCCTCCCAGGCAACAGCTGTGCAAATTCTTCAAGAAACTTGATTGCATAATGCATTTCTGCACTCATATCAGGAAGTAATGATAGTGGGACTTTAAGATCCCTTTTGATTTTATGATTGCTGAAGAGTGTGTCATGTGTATAACATGTGACCTCTAACTCTCTAATTACCTACAGGGCTTCATGTGTTAATGCATTCAATACAGTAAATTCTATAAATGAGAAACTGAATTTCTTTATCTTGTCTTCTATGGAAAGCTTTGAAGCCTTGAATTCCCAATAGCTGATTCCTTTTATATGGCTCAATGTTCCTTTTTTACTGTAGCATTTTATAATGTAGTTGTTTTGTATGCAACATATGTATGTTCTACCAGTTAACTAAGAATAAAAGAGATTTAAAAAAGAAAATGAGAAACAAACAAACAAACATATATGAATGCATGTATATCCAGTGGTATTTTTAGATTGCTGAGATATGCTTCTTGAAGGAATGAACCACACTGATCAATACCAAAATGGCATCAGAAGTTCAAACTTTGAATCCATAGTACAAATATTTCAATGGAAAATTTCCCATATATTTGTTTGGATTTCATCTTTCCTTTTCAGCGAGGATAATTAAGTATATAACTTATTAATTTAAGAAATATCATTCTGATGAAAACTTAACAGGAGTTTCCAGAGACCCCCAGACCCGCTGCTATGCATTCTATATGACAAGGCGGTATTGGCATGGCAATATCGCAATGAAAGTGCCACTTAATCAATCAGTCCCATCTTATCTTAAGTTTCTTCCAGCCTGGTGGTGTCAGTGCCTTCCAGATTAGTCAGGTGCATATAATAAGGGAGTATTGATGAGATTTTGCAAAATTTCTTACATGTTTGTTTCAAACTCTTCAGAGAGCCTTAGGCTCTAACTTTTACATGCAAACTTGCACTTTGGGTTGATTATTTCCCCAAGAGGTAGATGCCTTTTTGTTTGTTTGCTTTGTTTTACTTTTTTTTAAATTGTCTATGACTCTGGTCAATTTTGCTTTTTCTAATATATGTATTTCTCCATGTATCTCTAATATAATTCTCTTTTAATGTGTCCAGTGAGCGTAGAGGAATTAGGGCTGAGAACACAGAATATGATCATGGATGGAATGCATGCCCTTACATTAGCTTCTGCTAACCTCACATTGCATGTGAAACTTACTTATACTAGCTGCTTTCTTCTGAGTGTGTCTTTCCAAAACTCATACTAAACATAATTCTCAGCCAGGTATGATAGCGTACGTCTGTAATCCTAGCACTGGGACACTGAGGCAGGAAGATCCCAAATTCAAGATGTGTTTGTTTCAAGCCTGGCCAAATAGTAAGTTTCAGGAACAAGTTTGAGACTGTGTAGGGTGACCCTACATAAACAAGTAAATGAATAATAGTTATCATTATAATGATATTAAGGTAGAACTTTGTGAGAAATGATTAGATTTGGAGATATGTTTACTCATAAAAGAGCTGGATGAGGACTCCTCAGCCACTTCCACCAAGTGAGGACACATCAATAGATGTCATTCTTTAGCAGAAAATAATCCCTCACCAGACCAAAAATCATGCATGCCTTTAATCTAGGGCTTATCAAACTTCAGAACTGTTCTGATAGATAGGCCAAAGAAATGTGACCTCTATCTATGTTTGATAAAGGCCAGTTGATCAGATGCTGTAAAAGTGAAGGAAATCGAATCTGAAATTTTTGATATTATCTGATATTGCCTTATACACTTAAAGCAGATCAGAAGAAACTCTCTTCCATCATACAAAACAATAACATATAATTTCTTTAAAGAGAAATTATATAATTAGTGATGTATTTGTAAGTGGTAGATAATTCAAAACTATCCATTTTCATCAAATTATACTAATTCTCATGAAGTTTTAAGTGTGCATGCATATAAATAATTTGACTTCATAACCAATGTACTTAATCTATGAAGTCATAATATAGGACTCATGATACTTAATTACTGATATAACTCTAATTTTTCTTAGACTTTGTCTTTATACGTATAAGTTCTACATATTTTTATACTGTGTAAGTATAGATGTAGTCTCAATTAATAATACTACATAGGAAAAGAAAGCTACTGTGTAAGAATAGACATAGTATCAATTAATAATACAGCATAGGAAAAGAAAGCAAATTATTAATGCTGCTTAGTAAGTATGTGCTGAAACAAGGTGAAACTGGTCACTTGATATTCTCTAGAAAGCTAACACTTTCAAAGGCTAGCTTAACAATATGACAGCATTGCTTCAATTATCTTCATATGCTCTGCTTTAAAAACCACTGAGGACATTTAGCATTGCCTGTATGTATATACATGGATGTAGGGCTATAAATTGACAAGTAGTTAGCCTCTCAGGGACCATATGCCTGAAGAAACAGAATTTTCTCCCTAGTAACTATCAGTTGGTTTGCCTTTGTCAAATTGTCACGTTAACATGAACCTTAAAAGGTCTTATAATAAAAAACCTAGAGCTAGATATTGGGGTGAAAGCTGAAAGATGGGAGAAATAGAACAGCCAGCAACTGGTTTACCTCTATGAAATCCTCAGCCTCAAGAGACCAAGTTCCTGTTCCCTCATGCTTTATATGCCTTTGTGTGTCCTACCATATTACTTCCTGGGATTAAAGGCATATGTCACCACTGCCTGGTTCTGTTTCTCTGTAGCTCAGTGTGGCCTTGAACTCACAGAGATACAGACAGATCTCTGCCTCAAGAGTGATAGGATTAAAGGTGTGTGCCATCACTGCCTGACCTATATGTCTAATTTAGTAGCTGGCACCATCCTCTGATCCCTAGGTAAGCTTTATTGGGGTACACAATATACACTGCATTTCCCTGTTTTTGTCTAGAATAATAAAAGAAGGTTATAGCTAATATAAGAAAAACTATATGTAATAAGTACAATAAGTATATACAATATATACAGTCAATAAATACATCAACAATGTCTAGTCCATTTGCATTTGACAAATTCAGAGAAAATGTTCCATTATCTGTCCTATCTTTGTGAATCCAAAGGATTGTATCTAATTCACCTTCTATCCTAATTTGCATTACCAACCCAAACTATCTCTTGATGTCTTTCAAACATATACAAGTTATAGCTCTTTAGTGAGTTTCTTTTCTGAATTTTTAACAAGGAAAGCTATAATGATAGCTATCTAATCTTTAATTCCCTCAGAGACCCAAGAAGGAAATAATACTAACTGAATAAACAGGAAGTGCAAGGAAGAGAATTCAAAAAATGTGAGTAATGACAGAAATAGCTTGCTGCTTGGACAGTCAACCAAGGTTCCTCTGCAATGTTGGGGCATCCATCTTTGGCCTTCAGGTCTAGCATATCTGACAGACTCATCTGTGAAACAGGATTTTCTGAAGGGCTGTTCTACTTTGTCTTAGCAAGGTGCAGCAGTCCTTTCTTTTATGTCCTGCTCATCCATTTTTGGACAGCATACCGTTAGCAGTCAATGTAAGGGCACATTTGTGCCCAGTGGCTAACTTTTGCCAGCCAGAAAGTAAACTCCATAAAGTAGTTTCTTCAATATCTATCATCTTCTCTGAAGTAGATTGGGGCCACCAGGAGCAGACATGTCTCATAGTCATTAAAAGAATCTATGCTATTAAAACATCTTAAATGCCGTATTCTGTAGATTTCTGAAGTGTTTGAAGATGACCTGTCTATCTAAAATATATATTTCTGTTTGACCTAATATTCCTACAAGTTCAACTATAGTAGGTGCCTAAATATTAACTTGCATTTCTTTATATCCTAATTTGTTGGTAACAATAACTTTCAAGGACTAGTAAATTACATTGTTAAATGAGCTGTATAGGTGTAAAACCTTGAACAATATTAGAAATATATATACAGTGTTTTTTAACACTATCATCTCAAATTTGTACCAATGTACATAGTTTGTATAAAATATACAAAAATCCAATCCAATGTAAAATATTTAAAACTAGTAGTTGCTTTTTAAAAGTAGACTCAATAATCTAACCATTTTAAATCTTATATCTATATCCTCCCCCTTTTTCTTTTCAGAGTAGATTCAGTAACACAAAACTTTAAAGGTCTTAAAATAAAAAAATAAAAAAATTAAAAAAAACAAGAGCCAGATATTGGGGTGAAAGCTGAAAGATCAGAGAAGCAGAATAGCCAGCCACTGGCTTACCTCTCTGATTTCCTCAGACTCAAGAGAGCAAGTTCCTGTTTCCTCGTGCCTTATATACCTTTCTATGTCTTGCCATATTACTTCCTGGGATTAAAGGCATATTTCCTGCTGCCTGGTTCTGTTTCTCTGTAGCTCAGTGTAGCCTTGCACTCAAAGAGATCTAGATGGAACTCTGCCTCCCAAATGATAGGATTAAAGGTGTGTGCCACCACTACCTGAACTCTATGTCTAATTTAGTGGCTGACTCTGTTCTCTGATCTGTAGGTAAAGTTTATTGGTGTATACAATATATCACCACATGTAACCAGTGTCTTTGTTAGTGGGGAAGTATGTTGCTCATACAAAGAGCATTAGGACACATCTGTTCATGTATTAGCAGGCTATATTCATTACTATAATGAACTACTCCATAAAAGCTATTTAGAGGACCTAGAGATTCAAAGTTCTAGACCAGGTAGATGCCATATATTAGCCTTTGATGAGGATGGTAAATATAATTTATGGAAGCTCACATTCACATCCTGAAGTGTCAAAGTAAAACATGATATTAGCAGAGTCCCTCAATTCTTGTGACACGATGTACCAACATTCTAAGTACCTGTTATTAATCTCATATGCTAAAAGTTCTAGAACCTCAAAGGCCTAAATGAGATGTTCCCTAATAAGCAGCTTTTCTTGAGTAATTTTGAATAGAGAGCTTGGAGTGTGAGGAAGGAGCAAGCCAGATGGTTACTGCTCTCAAGGGCACCCTACTGAAGTCATATTAAACAGAACAGAGGGCTTTAAATATTGTTATGCACTCATCTATGACTCCCCCTGGTATTATGGCAGTCCCCTATGTGCACCCCATGGAAAGAAAATAATTTTGGTATTCCCAGAATGGGATGATGGTTACAAAGATGATATTCAGAAAATAAAAATACCTCTTCTAAATATACCTCTGAAACTTCACTTCTATAAATATTTCTCCTTGACCATGCAGCACAAAGAAAAATATCTCTCTGACTTCCAAACGTTTTCTATTCAGTAAAGAAAAACTTGCATTTAATAAATATTTATTATTTTATTTGTTCATCCCCTTTAAAGGTTAAAATTAAGTTATGCAATAAAATGGTTAGTGCGCACAATACCGTAGTTTAGAACACTCTTTGTGCCTATAAATCTGCATCACCAAGGTGAAATAAGGTCTCTTGAAAGAAAGCTGAAACCTCAGTGAATTTATTTTATATGTCAGACATGTCACCTTCAGGCATAGTGTCAGATTTCAAGGACTGTTCTAACATTGTACATCAAACTGGGTGGTTTACAAAAGAAATTTATTTCTTCACAGTTTTAAAGGTTAGAAATTAAGGTGCTAGTAGAGTCTGCTGCCTCACTCTTGGCTGCCAGTCCCTGGTGTTTTCCTTGGCGGGTATGACCGACCCTGTGACACTTAATGCTCTCTCTCTCTCTCTCTCTCTCTCTCTCTCTCTCTCTCTCTCTCTCTCTCTCTCTCTCTCCCCTTCCCTCTCTCCCTCCCTCCCCCTCTTTCTGTCTCTCTTTCTTCAGAGAGAGAGGAGTTGTAGTTTCTTTGTGTTTCAGAGAGAGAGAGAGAGAGAGAGAGAGAGAGAGAGATATTATGTGTCTGTAACAAGGCACTACTCATATTGGATTAGGGCCCAGGCTACTGACTTCATTGAGCTCTATTATATTTTCAAAGATATCCCTTCTACATCTTCTGGGAAAGGTGCAAACTTGAAGCCTAACCTGTACAATTCCAAAGTTTGGTTTGAGTTTTTGAGTTTTCAACAGAAAAACAAAGACAGAAACTGAGATGTTATTAAGCATTCTAAAGGATACCACTGAGAATTTTGATTAATACACATTGGTATATCAATCTAGTATCAGGAAATGTTTAAGCATTTGGCACAGTATAAGCACAAAATTCCTGTAAATAAATTCAGATGTTTTATAGGAAGATCATTGAGCTGATTAGGTCTTGTTTTTTCAGTATAAACTATTTGAACACTTTGGGTATAGAAACTTAGACTAACAGTTTAATGCCTTATTTTTATTTCTTTTTTAAAACAGCCAGAAAGAATCCCATTATATAGATAGATAGATAGATAGATAGATAGATAGATAGATAGATAGAGATAGATATAGATAGATAGATATTGATATACTGACTCTATTTTTGAAATCCCCTTCTCCAAATTTTCCATTCTGATAATATTCACTACCCTTAGACATGGTAATGAGAATTTGTCCATTGAAGAATTTCTTTTTTAATTAAAATATCCATACATTATATTTTGATCATTTTCTTTCCTCTCCCCTACTCCTCTTAGTTACCCATCTCCCCACCCACCAAACTTTATTCTTTCGTTTTCTTTCACTGTCTGTCTCAACAAAACCAAAAATCAAAATAAGTAAACAAAAAAATTAGACAAAAATCTGCCAAATTAAACTAAACAAACAGCAAAAGAACATTAAGTTAGTGTGTGTGTGTGTGTGTGTGTGTGTGTGTGTGTGTGTGTGTGTATGTGTTGGGCAACTACTCCTCAGCATGGGGCCTGGCGTGGAGTGTGGTTTGCATACCAATAACCTTCCACTGGAAAAACAAAACACAAACAAACAGAAACAAAAACCAAAAAACCTAATTTTCCATTTCCCAGAAGGCATCAGTTGGAAATAGCTTCATGGATAGGGGTGGAATTTTGAGTCTTGGAATGAGTTTTATTTTGTTGAGTTGTTGGCCACATAGGTACCACAGATCATCCCATACTACAGTCTGTTGCTAAGGCTGTTGACAAATTTCCACAATACAACACTAAGGCCATATTGATAAAGACACCACTTACATGTCATGGAACATGGAGAAATTGATCTGCTTTCTAACCAGAATCTTAACACCTACAGACAAGCATTCAGGGTGTTGGTAGTTTCTTTGACACTACCAAAGAAGAAATGGAATCAACAATATTACCCATCTATAACCACTGCAACCTGCAATAGAGACTTGCTTGAAAGATATATGGGTGCCATAGTGGGACAAATGTTATGGAGTATCCAATTACTTTTTTATTTTTAATTGGATTTAATGTCCATTCCATGAGATGCAACCAATTCCTGACACTGCTAAAATGACCAAAACCTGAGACTAGAAAGGCCACAAACCCTAGGGCAAAACTTACTACAATCACTCTGCTAAAGGAACATAGAAATAAAATTACTCTTAAAGGCATATTTGCTATACCCATAGATCAGTGTATCACTCAACATTTAGCAGAGAATTTCTTTTGTTTCCTATTCTATTATCATAAAATAAACTAAAATATCAGTATAAAAATAGAATATTTTAAGTTTCAGTTCTGTTTACTTAGGTTCAATAAAGGAAAAAAAGATTGGGATGAACCAGTTATTTTTACTCTGTACAGTAGGTTTTGGTGCATTTAGTGAATCTACTTGCATGACTACTTGCATGCTGCTTTGTTTTTTTATTGTTTTCTGTTCTGTAGTTGGTCTGTATCTTGCCTTCTTCCATTGTGGAGATTTTGCTCAGCTACTGCAGCTCTCTGAAAACTATGTCTCCCTGGAAAGGTCAAAATGTGAGCTCCTCTGAATCACACTGAGACCGCATAGGAACTATCAGTCTAGGGGATTTTAGATAAATAATCTTGCTCTACAAACAATACCTTTCCTCCTTTCTTAAAGCTATGCCTGCCCATTTCCAAGAAATTCCAATTGAAGTATCCTTAAATTCATTGGCCTTAATTGACTGATTATGTCTGGTTCTCTTGTGACCAAACAGATTGTGGGGGCATGGGTAGCAATGAGACTAACTCAACTCAAATTACTAGGGAACCAGAAGTGATTTACATTTCCCTGGGTTTCTTGTTTTTCTCCAGTTGGCTTTTAGATTCCTGCAGACTATTTTCCCTGATCTCAGTTCCCTAGCATAATTCCCATTCACATTGTTGTGTAAATAGCAAAGACTTTCTGGCTCAATGTGCATGTTTTTCTTGCATGGGCTTTCTCTTACTTGTTCAAGGCCTTCTTTTCCTTTGGGTAGCTTTGTGTACAGCAGCTGAAGAGCTATTTCCAATATGGATGATACAGAAAGGGGGTGGTTAGTACAGGATCCCTATTCCTAAAGAAGCAGGGTGAAAGCATAAGTAAGTAATTAAAGACCAAACACAAGAGACTTTAGAACAAAAAGATTCAGCAATTTAAGGAAGCACCCTAATGTAAATCTAAAAGAATATAAATTCTTTAAATAAGAAACTGGAGTGTGTTCATAGAACATCAAAATAGAAAGAAAAACTCTTTTTTTTCTAAAGTACCACTGAAATAATCTTTAATAGGCCTCATCTGTGACTCCAGTTTTGTTTTCTCAAAGCCATATTCTGCAGATTTCTTTAAATCATGTTCTGGTAATTCTGCAGATTTCTTTAAATCATGTTCTGGTAATTCTCATGCAATGAACAAGAGCCAACTACATTATATGAGACTAGCATGAAAACTGTTTTCTTTTGGATAGCACACACACACAAATTAATTTTCAGGTTTCAAAGTTTCAAAAACTTTAACAAGAGAAATATTTTGTGATCTTAAAATAACAAAGTTTGGTGTCAATTGCTGTCAATGAAATCTTATCTAGTCACAGCCACTTTCGTTTGCTTTTGCGTAGACTGTGGATTTAGCTCTCTGATAGCATGGATTATTAGTGAGAACAGAGACTAAGGATCTACAAAGACTCAAACATTTGCTATGTGTTCCTAAGAGGAAAGTACCATGCTTTGGAGCATGAAGATGACCATATTACCTTTCTACTCCAAATCTGGCATTAGTATACCACCAGCTGCAAGATAAACCCAACTCCCAAGCTCATCTGAACCTCTGTCACCTGAGTCCCGGACTACATATAGACTTTTGCTGTGTTGGTATGTTCTGTTTTGGTCTGTTTTCTTCATGGAATACCACACATTTCTCTTAAATGTTTCTCTTTACTTTGAGAAAATTGAAGTGATCTCATTCAATTATTCTTCCGAGATCTTCTTTGATGTTTGACTCTGAAATGTGCCCTGCAGACTTCTATTCTGAATGTTTGGGTCCCAACTTGTAGGACTATCATGAAGTCTTTGAATTCTTTAAGTTGTAGGGTCTGGCTGAATGAAACAAGTAATGTGGGGCTTGCCCTTGAAGGTTTTGCCAACTGCTGGCTTTGGTTTAGCTGTCTGGTACCCATAAGTAACCATGTGAACAAACTACTACCTCATAGGAACTGTCAACTAAGCCACTCTCATTGCCCCGCCTGCCTGTAAAGTGGAGATCTCTCCAAAATCATGGGCCAAAATAAACCCTACATCCTTTAAGTGCATTGTCAAGTGTTTTAGCTCAATGAAATAATAACTATCACTGTTTCCATTGAAAATGATTCTGTGGCCTTATTGCCAGGTGATTTTATGAAAGTCTGACACATATGTGTTTGTTATAATGGTAAGCTCTGGATTTAGAATCTTTGGCACCTTAAAATGGGCTTATTTTCCTCAGTGGATCTCATTCTTACACTTAGTGATGAATCAATGATTATGTATTAAATAAATTAAAATACTTGATATTTGAGTAGACCAATGGTATTTATAACACCACTTTATACAAAATTAAAAACAATATCAATGATAACAAATGGAAAAAGAGACCATTAATTTTATAAAAAAGCAAAGAAGGATATATGGGAAGGTTTAGAGGGAGGAAAGAGAAGAGAGGAAGAATTTAATTATAATCTCAAAAAGAAAAGAAGTAATAAAAAACACAGCAAGAAATTTGATAATAAAAATAAAGCATTATAGTTATTTCATTTCTTTAAAATTTTTGATATAAATCTGATTGTTTAAGAGGGAGAGAGGGTGGTAGAGCACTGTGGTGTGGAATTGGGAGGGAGCATCTGGGCAAGAAAGGTTTAAGCAGTAAGGGGAGGTGAGAGAACGAGGAGGAGATGGGGAGGTTCAGCCAAAACAAAGAATACATAGAAACACGCTATGTACATCTAACACATGGTAAGCTACTGCCATTTTAATTACATTCTCACTCTTACACTGGACTCACGCTGTGTTTACCAAGTTCTGTTCTCTACTTTTCCCAAATCTTGTCAAACTATAGCTCTCCGCAGTGGATAGTGGAAAGGTTTGTTGTTGTTGTTTTGTTTTTGTTTTCTTAGCAGACAAACACCCACTTATTAGTGCACTAGTTTCCTAAATCTTTTGGTTATGTCACACTCTGCCTATCAGCTTTACTTATTAAGTTTATGTTGTGACTGTCTGTATTTTCTCCTATTTCCTGCTGAGCTTTTGTAGACTAGGCATGAATTCTGCTCTTTCAGTTAGTAGGTAAAGCAAGGCTGGTGTTCCAGAAGAACATTCTCCTGGGATGGCCAGAGCAAGGCTGACATTTTCTCTCCTTCCAGATCCTTCAATCTGAGTCTCCAGGCGTCTGGGATTCTGTTTTCAGGCCATCTGTGAAAAGAGGCCTTTGCCAAGTATTCTGGATGATCTGACAAAATGAGGAGGGAATTTTGAAGATATGCTTTTATAATTGTATTTCTCCCAAACAAAGCTATATTACTGGGATAGCCAGGATCCTGATCTGACACCCTTGCAAATTGGCACTGGAAACAAACATCAAAGTCTATCACTGGAAATAAACATCTGAGACTGTTGACATGCCTCCTTGTTTGGAAAATGTGGTTGATATATTGTGCACACCAATAAACCTATCTGGGGGTCAGAGAACAGAACAGCCACTATATTAAACATGGAGGTTAGGCAGTGGTCACACATGCTTTTAATCCTAGCATTCCAGAGGCAGAGATCCATCAGGATCTCTGTGAGTTCAAGGGCACACTGGAAAAAGTCAAGAATGGTGACACACACCTTTAATCCCAGCACTTGAGGTCTCATGTCTCACTTGGGAGACACATGCCTTTAATCCCAGGAAGCAATGGTAAGAAGCAGAAAGGCATATAAGGCAAAAGGACCAGGAACTAGAGCTTTTGAGCTTTTAGGCTTTTAGCAGCAGTTCAGCTGAGATTCATTCGGATGAGGACTCAGAGGCTTCCAGTTTGGGAAACAGGATCAGCTTCAAAATTGACAAGGTGAGGTTAGATGTGGCTTGTTCTGCTTCTCTGATCTTTCAGAATTCACCTCAATAGCTGGCACTGAGTTTTTTTATTAATAAGACTATTTAAGATTTGTGTTACAGGAAAATGTATTAAATTTAGTATATTAACAATTTATGATCAGTTATTTATATAATCATACTGTTGGCAAACACCAGTAACAATTATGCCCTTTAACCATTCCACACATTCAGAAAACATTTAGTGAAGTGGTACAATATATAAAACAAGTCTTATAAAAAGTCTTAAACATTCAAAAACTTCTAAAATGAAATTATTTCAATGAATAGTTTTCAAACTAGACATGTAAAACTTCAGATGTATACAGAGCACTACAGTACACACACACATACACACACACATGCACAGAGACAGAGACAGAGAAAGAGAGAGATTGAGAGAGAGAGATAAGAGAGCATGAATCTTAATACTAATAGCAATCATATGTTGATATTATATAATTGGGCTTCACTAAAATATATAACATTATATATCATATTCTTGTAACAAGATAATCTCATTTTGTTGGGGGAGAATGTAGATGAAGAAAGCTATTGGATAGCTATTGGTCAAATCCTAAAATTTCTACTATTACTAATAAGAAACAAAGTTCAAGAAAAACAGAGATAGAGACAGAGGACCTCAAAGCATTTCTAAAACCCAAAACGATATCTAAAGCTTTAACAGACAATTGTCTTCACTAAATGTGGCTCACATTGAGCTGAAACACTTACTTTCTCAGCATTCCTATGTCAAGATCCTACTGCAAATCCTACTACAGGATTTACAGTAGATCCCATGTAGATCAGATGGCTTTGCTTGCCTCATACAACCCTTTTATACCTTAGATATAAAAGCAGTGGCTGCCATTGCTGTCACCATCACCATTTTGCAATGATGAAGAGAAGAGAGTGAAGAAGGAAGAAAGAAGGAAGGAGGGAGACAGGCAGACAGACAGATTGACAGACAGACAGACAGACATGCACAGAGCTTACCTTAGAAGAGCTACTGAATAAAACCAGTATCTGTCTTCCTCTACACTTATTGCTAAGGGGGAGCAATAAATCCCTAGTAGTTGTGGTCATTGTTAGAAAGATTTTCTGTCATTTGCTCTTGAACAAGAATGTAAACATCAAAATGTGTAACATAAACTACTGATGCTGCTCTCATCTTCCTGCTCTTAAACTGTTTTCATACTACTTATTCTTGCTTTTTATACTAGTTGGCTGATAAATAAACTTTGTGTTAAATAATATTATTATTTTAAAATGACATTTACCAAGCTTTTTCTTGTATTTTTACATTGTCTTGCTACATTCAATTTTTTGAGCCTTTTGGCTCCAAGTTAGCTTGTCCATTTCCTTGTCACACAACCTGATAGTTTCATTGTGTCAACTTCACAATGATGTCATATGCATATGACTTTAACACTTGTTCTTTAGGGCATTCCTATTTTAGTCCAGCCTAAAAGATACCCAACAATCACTCCAACTTTGAAACATTCAATATTTGCGTATAAATCTTGCCGTTTTATGTACTCATATGCCCAAGTCAAATATCTAGAAGGTATTTCAGACATCTCCGTATTTCCCTTTTTTTCTGGTAGGATGGAAAATTCTTTCAGTCTATAATAACCCTGAATCTAATGGTTCCCTCCTTGTAGGATTGCTCACCCAAATGACTGCACCAGGCTCTTAATAGATCTCTCTGTATCAATTCGCTCATTTCAATCAATCACCCTCATTCCATTCAGTTCTACATTGTTACCAGTCATAGAAACACATAGATGCCATTTGTCCACAAAGATTGCTCCAGAATTCTCCAGAGTTTTAAAATTTACTAACAAGTTTCAGTATGATATTTACAGACTTCAGCTTATTTATTTAATGTATTCTTTAACTGCCTCCAAACTTTCCTTTATTCCCACTTATATGGTAAAGTCAGGCTAAATTTTTGGATTACGAACTTCCAATTTGGATTGTGAAATATATATAATATATATATATATATATATATATATATATATATAAATTAAAATATACTTACATAATTTTACCCTTTTTTCCCCCACCCCTTCAATCTTTCTATGTACTTTCCCACACTTGCTCCCTTTCAAATTCATGGTATCTTTTTCTTCAATTGTTATCATTATGTATTTATAAGTGTATAAATACAGAAATACAATAGGCTGATTCATTCAGTCTTGTGTGTATGCGATTTAAAGGATAACATTTTAAAAGTGTCATCTTGCCGGGTGGTGGTGGCTCACGCCTTTAATCCCAGCACTCAGGAGGCAGAGGCAGGTGGATCTCTGTGAGTTCGAGGCCACCCTGGTCTCCAAAGCGAGTTCCAGGAAAGGCGCAAAGCTACAGAGAGACCCTGTCTCGAAAAACAAAAACAAAAAAACAAAAACAAAAACAAAAAACAAAACAAAAAAACAAAAAATAAAAGTGTCATCTCTATGGATGACAAATTCTCCCCCTCATTAGTCTTTAATCGTTCTTGTTTTTTTCTGTCTCTAGGTGGGGTTCCTTAAGATTCTTAGGAAATGAACATCATTTCTAGGAGATACAATCTCACAGCATACTTCCTGGTCCTCTGCATCTTAAACTCTCTTCTCCCTCTTCGAAGGTATTTCCTGAGTCTTAGTTCTGAAGTTCTAGCCCATGACTCTAGGGCTGGACCTTAGACACTAACCTACTACCTCTTTACTAACTGTGGAGGTTTGAATGAAAATGGCCCCCACAGACTCAGAGGGCACTATTAAGAGGAGTGGCCTTGTTGGAGTAGGTGTGGTCTTGTTGGAGGAAGTGGGTCACTAGGAGTAGGCTTGGAGATTTCAGAAGCTCACGACAGGCCCAGTGTCAGTCTCTCTTCCTGCTGCCTGTTGATCAAGATGCAGAACTCTTGGGTGCCTTTTCCAGAACCATGTCTGCCTGTGTGCCACCAGGTTTCCTGCCATGATGACAATGAACTAAAACTATGAACTATAAGTCAGCCTCAATTAAATGATTTCCTTTATGAGAATTCCCATGATCAACTGGGCAATGGTGCCCACCTTTAATCCCAGCCTGACACAGAGAAACTCTGTCTCAAAAAACAAAAACAAGCAAACAAACAAAAAAGTCTCCATGATCATAGTGTCTCTTCACAAAAATAGAAACCCTACCTAAGACAACAGACTAGCATAATTCCCAATTACATTTTAAAACATCCTTATATCCACAGATAAGTAGCTGATATCAAAATATCTCAGCACATCAAAATAGCTTCTTTTTGCAGCAAAGAGAGATCATTATAGAAAATAACAATGCATTATATTACAGAAATCAACTGATTTTGAGGTGCCCATCCCCAATTGGTGCATCTAAAAACACTTTTAATAATGTTTGTAATAAACTACAGACTAAGATGTAGTATTTCTATACTAGTCTATAGAAACATTTTCCTGTACTTGTGTATGATATAATATTGGGAAAAGTACTTTAGAGTGTGTGATTTAGCAAACACTCTGATAACAAAAGTACATTTATATCAACAGTATTTCATAGACTTTAAAATATAATTAGGACCCAAATAAGTGATTCTTCAGTAAATGGATAAGTAAATTGTTACATTGTATAATCAGTATTGATATAAGTGTTTGAAAATGTCCTCAGATAGTCAGAAGAAAATAGGAGGAAAAGACAAGACCCTTGTTATGGAGTGAGATTTAGCTTGGGTCAAGAAATAGAAGGACTGCTATTCTGCATGTGAAAGATAATGGAAGTATAGAAGCAGGACAGGAAATCACTCTCCCAGGTGAGCCATAGAAAGAATCATCCAGCCTAGCCTAGTTTTTTATTTGAAAAACTGAAATAAACACTGAATAGCACTCTTCCGACACAGATAGGTATTTTCACTACAGCTGGAGATATGGTTATTTTGTTACAGTTTGATGAGTTGTCTGTGTGAGTCACTGTCACTTCATTCAAGTCTGTTACAAAGGCTGTTCATAGGATACGTTCTATACACCCACCTTACACAAACTTAGCCTGTAGTCTAGAGTCACTTTTCAGGTTTTGTATGTCTTTACTCCCTCTCCCTCCCCCCGCCTCTCTCTCTCTCTCTCTCTCTCTCTCTCTCTCTCTCTCTCTCTCTCTCTCTCTCTCACACACACACACACACACACACACACACACACACACACACACACTGTGTTATTCTCTACCTGGAATTTGCTATTTATTTGACTATAATTTATGAACATGGAGTCTGTAACTCAGTAACATTGTGGAGCCCAGAAATTAAATGAAAAGGTTACTCAAATCATCGTCCTTCAAGGCTTTCTGCTATCAATTGGAAATGAGAAGGAAGTCTCTAATTCTGTAAGTGACCTTCTCCTAGTGGTACAACTTCAGCAAACCTTTTCAGAGATCTAATGCTAGTATTTCTATGCCTTATTTATAATAACATTTATTTTACATTGCTTGAAAGTAATATGTCATTAATACCATGTGGCTCATAAGAAGTCAATACAGGATCTCCAATTTAGGCTTTCTTGTACTTGCTTTAATTGCTTCTAAGCCTTGTCTATCTATGCAGCACACAGCAGGTAGCACATCCATCAGCAGATCCAGTAATATTCTTAATGCATCAGTGAGGTTGGTGGGAAATGCACCTACGGCCATCTGTATGCCTACTGCCAAATGTAGTCTTCCCTCACAGATGCTGCCTTCTGAGAATGCCACTCTTTTTTAAGACTATTGCTATTTACTGCTATTTTGCATTTCTGAATTTAAATAATTTATCCAAATACATTGTAACTATAGGAAAGTGTTCCATACCCTCTTTATAAGATTATTATCTCTGAAATTTTCTTGTTTTATTTTATTACTTTGTGTTATTATGTTTTAATAGTGTTGCTTTCTATCTATTTTTATTCCCTACCTTAACTTCATATTGATTTGAAGTCCACTGATATTTCACACTTGGGACTTGTTACCCAGGGAAACTGTCAGATTTCCCGTTCCCTTTTGGGCGATGAAGAATGCTGTGTAGCTTTTACTTATTATATGTGATAGATGAAGTAACATAGTAAGTGCATCAAATACAGGAAGGCCAGCAAGTAAACCTTTGGCAAAGCCCTTTGGTGCCATCGTGTGGTAAAGATGATATATTGGAACTGGCTCTGGTCTTCATTGATTCTACTTGCACACACAGGTTTTGTTCTATGTCTTCCCTAAAATTCAGCTGTCCCTCTACCCTTGAAGTGTGCATTTTTCATCATGAAGTAAATAAAAATTGATGTGAGGAGGATTTAACTTCTCAGCCAAACTCATTTAATCATCTTACTTTTTCTCCTACTTCTTCCTTCTCTTCCTCCTTTCTTTCCTATTGAATATAAAATAGGAGAATAAGACCAAATATATAAAATTTTCAGTGACTAAAGTCTATGAACTAAACTATTAATTTTATCAAAATTTCTATTTTATTATATAACCCCAGGCCTGGGTACCTCTCTAAGTATAACCATATGGGCATCATTCCTCTATATTTATTTACAAACCTTAGTTAGTCTTACTGGGAAATTTTTCTTAAAATTCTCAAAAAGTTATTCTTTTAACTCTTGACAATCTTTTGTGAATGCACTGTCACTATCTTTACATCATAGTACCATTATCATCACCATCATCATCACCATCTTCCTTGTCGATGTGTCCACGTTATCTTCTTACTCCCTCAAAAACCACTATTCCTTCCTCCTCCCTCTCTTCTTCCTTCCTCCCTCTCTCCTTCCCTCCGTCTCTTCCTTCCTTCTTGCCTTCCTTCCTTCCTGGAAAAAACCCTCTATGAACCTTATGTTGTCTTTAATTTGTCTGCTTTTCATTCCTGTCAACTTATAGTTTCTGTGTAGCCTACCACATTAAACTATTGTTGTCCACCTGCAGGCTGAGATCCATTTAAATTTTACTTTTCAACTATATTGTGCATGTCTTGTCTGTAGCTTTGACATTCATCCTTGGTCATTACTAATCTCATTGTTCCCAATCAAAGTCAGTAACGTCAGGGGCACATTCTGAAGTTCTCAGGTCACTGGCTAACCTATTCTCCATCATAAAGTGTTGGTTCAACTGGTGTGAAGAACCTAGAACAGCAGTTCTAAACTGGGGAGGAACTAACTCCTAATTCAGACTTCCTAGGTAATGCTGCCACCTGTGGGGTTTGTGAACCAGCAGGCATTCCCTACACATGCCAGTCTCACATGGCCATCTGTTCCACACATATTGCTTAGCGCACATTTTCCCTCAGGTTAACCCAGATCTTCTGGATTGTTTCCTGGTATGGACCATCTCCAGGTTGTATTTACTTCCCTATTCCTGAGATGATTTTGTACTCCCTCCAAATCTAATATCTCCCCTGTTTTTCTTTTTAAAAATCCTGTCAGTTATATTTTGCAGTGATTTGATAAAACTAAAGGATGTGGTTATGGCAATTTAACTAAGAAAGTAGTTAAATATGGCTCCAGAGCCATTTGATTTAAATTCGACCTGAATTTCAAAATTCCTAACTTGTAAAGATGACTGTTTGGTACTGGAGGACCAGTTGCTTCCCTTTTCCTAATGTTCAAGTTTATAAGAGAGTCTGGAAATATTAGGACAATAATATTTCAAGAAGAGACATTTTGGCAAAGGAGACCAGCTGGCATGGCCAGTAGGTCACAACTGGGTACATCGCTGCAGGAATGGGTCACTGGCCATATGTTTCCATCATATTTTTGAATTATGTCTAACAACATCAAATTATGTCAATATAATAAGGAAGTTAACCTGTTCTTTTACTTGATACAATTTTAACAGTAACATGTTTGCTGTATGCAGTTTTAGCAAAATTGGGAATCACTAGAGCAATGAAAAATTTATTTGCATTGCCTAAGAGGGAATCTAATAATGTCTCAGAATCATATACATTTTGGAGAAAAATAAATTAATTTAATATTTTTATTATACTAAGAAAAATATGGGGGTTGGGTATTTAGCTCAGTGATAGGGTGCTTGCCTAGCAAGCTCAAGGCCCTGGGTTTGGTCCTCAGCTAAAAAAAAGAAAGAAAGAAAGGAAGGAAGAAAGAAAAGAAAAAAAGAAAAATATTGTGACTTGTTTCCTTCCCTGCTTTTATAAGCACTTATATTACTAGAGCAATTAATTTCTCAGGAGTGCTCAAGTCTTTATATAGATATTCACCTTCAGTTGCTTTTAAGAAAAATGTAGTTTTTATTTAACAGAAACTCCCCTATATTTTGATTATTTGATCAATTCCTATTTAATTAAAACATACACCTAATGACTGTTAACTATGTAGTCCTCTTCTTAAAGACATAAAAAATAATTAATCTTGAAAGAATAAATATCTGGTGATAGTGTCATCCTAAGGAAATACAGATTTTATCAGCACATATATATTTCACATAAACATAAGGGCTAGTAAAGGGTGAAAACTCGTAATTAATATGTAAATCAAAAACTAAAGAGAACAATTGTGCACAAGACCAAGGCCATACATTCAAGGAGTTCATAGTCTGAGTCTAAATAGGCCTTTTTATAGATGTGAGATATAACATTTAGAGAGTTGAGTTGAAAGAAGTTACCCTCAGTTTCACAAAAGAAACATTTAAGACCTTCCAGACAGACATCCTCTAACTCAGGGTTTAGTGGCCTTTCTAGTTCATTATCCTTTACCTCATGTAACAAAGTTAGGAGAGATGTCTGAATTCTGTAAGTGTTAGAGACAACTCTCTACAGTCCTAAAATGTACACAGCCAGGAGGTTTTATAAAGTTTGTCGCATTCCTTCTAAAGTATTGGCAGTATGTACACTGTGAGAGCACTGGGACCAGAGCAACCTTGACCAGGGTTGAAATCTCAGCATCATAAATACTTCTCTTTGATCAACTCAAATTCTGGAGCTCAGTTTAATAAATGGTGGAGTGGGAATCTTGCATATAAAAGATGTGTCTAATAAAGATGAGAATGACATGACATAAACTATCATTGACAGTGCCTTGTATTTGAAACTCCTTAACTAAATCCTATTTCTTTTTTTGACCCATAACATAGAAAGAACCTGCTGAAATATTCTCTAAATCTGACAGCAGTGTTTCTTATTTCTCAGTTATAGAGTTGTAGCTAATCTTTTGTCACATTTTCAATATTGCCTATTACTGTAGTAGAAGTTCTCCTATGTTCTGCCCAGTCTACAGCTGCTCAGACCCAAGTAAACACACAGAGGCTCATATTAATTAAAACTGTTTGGCCATTAGCTCAGGCCTACCACTGACTAGCTCTTACATTTAAACTCAGCCCATTTCTGTTATCTATATGTTGCCAGGTGTTCTGTGCCTTTATCTGTGTACCATTACATGCGTCTCCTGACTCAGCCTTCCTTTTCCAAGAATTCCTCTTGTCTGTTTATCCCACCTATACTTTCTGGCCAATCAGCATTTTATTTATCACACAATCAGATATCACCATTATATTATACCTCTACTCATATTATTTCTGTAATATGTTACATATAGATCACACCAATATGAATATGCCACCATAGAGGTATTTACTAGTCATCTCAAATTTACTCTGATAGGTGCATAGTTCAGAATTTGATTTCTTGTTAATTGACTATGTTTTAGATATTTCTGGGTAATTATCTAATTCTCTATGCCCAGGGAAGCTGCTGAATCAACACCATGCATTATCATGACACATGTGCTGTGAAGCATGACTGATATTGCTGTGACATTAGCCAAGTACAGTTTTCAAAGATTTTGCTATCTTTATCTGTAGTTTTTATTCTGTTGGAGGGTTCCATCATGATATCATGTTACAGTGTGTTGCTGTATTTATTTAGATTTCTCTCTGCCAAACATTTCTCAGGCTGTTCTTGGTTTTGATGACCTTGACAATTTTGAGGAGAAATGTTCAGATGTCTTGTAAGGTCTATTACATCTTGATATTCTTCTCACAACTATTTGGAAGGAACATCACAAAAGTAAAGTCTTCAGCAAATCAAATCAAGGGTACCCATAACTACAAGATAGACCCACATGTAAGAAGAAGGGAATTCATACATTTACTTTTGGAATAAATATTTTCATTCAGAAATTTGTACATATGAGTGTATTCAAAATAGTCAATCATTTATTTATATGAGCATGGCGTTATTAAGAGTTACCTTATTATGGGGCAACAGCTCAATGTTGTATCATTTGATTGCTCAACTAGTCCCATCTTTGAGTATTTTGGAGCACTTTTAGTTTGCACCCTATGCTTTTTCATGTGTTTCCATCAGAGAGCAAGTGACAGACAGCAGGCTGTGCTGTTTATTGTGGTATTTCCTGGCACTCTGGCAGTGTTCAATGCCATAGGCTCATACAATGTATTTCCTCTTGTTTCTGAAAGCATCTATGCCTCCAACAGTGCTTGTTACTGGAATTCTGTTATTTTGGTCATTTGTATTTTAATGCCATATTCACTGTGTTATTTTTATCATAGTTAATTCTACCCTTCATGTTACTTAAAGTAATATTTTAAGAAAATGTCACTGAGTGCTTTCTGGACATATTTTATTCCCATAAGTTTTCTGATGCCATGAGAATTGATCATATAAATGTCACTGACTTCTAAGAAGTTATTATCTATATAAAGAAAGTAAGATAATTAATTTTATAGGAAGTTAGTGTGAATATACACATTCCCCAGACACAAAATTTTGCCAGAATTTTTTTTTTTTACCTAGAACATCAACTATTAATTATTTCTGAGACCACATGGATTCCTAAGATGTGCAGATCTAAAACAGAAAATAGATTAAGGCAAGCACTGACAACTTGGCCACATGATAACTTCATAACTTTGAAGGTACATAATTAAGCATTAAGTATAGAGATTAGTAATAAATACACAAGCATGTGTGTTTACATGCACACATGAGAATTTATCTGAAAGCAGGGATTGTATCTGAATATTTCATCATAGCATATAAAGCTTTGGTTAAGAAGGGATGCTTAATAAATACCTACAAATTACAAGAGTGATTAATTACATTAATGAATAAATTTATTACATTTTTGAGTACTGCAGTAAGATATAGCCAAACATTGTCTATTTGCATGTTACATTTTTCTGAATATTTGCTATTTGTTACTTATTTTTCTTTATGAAATTTATTGTACTCATATTTCCTTGTAATATATAATATATAAAATATATAACTTAGTATGTATTTTTATTTTTATATATTATAGATTTTAATATGTGTTATATATTAAATAACCTTGTCATGTAGGGTACCGTTTAGAAGATTATTCTTTTAAGAATTTCATCTATTATTATTTTTTTTCACAATGTGACAAAACTATAATTAAAGCAAACAAATAACAATACACAAAAGAACATGAAGTCAGATTTCTAGTAAACAACTACACGTGGCATTGTGCCCCATCTAGAACTTAGTTCATGTACACAGTAATACTCCATGGGAGAAAACTGATTTTCCTTTCCTAGCAGGTATCAGTCAAAAGCAGCTTCTTGTTTGTGGATGGATCTTTGTATCCAATTTGCTTTTGCATGCTTAGATTTTTTTAAAAAAATCTATTTCTTTTATTTTCAGTTTACACTATAATTACATCATCAGAAGGACAAACATGGTATGTACTCATTCATAGGAGGATACTAGATGTAAAACAAAGATGACTAGACTGCTACACAACTCCAGGGAAGCTACCTAGAAAATGGGACCATAGGAAAGACACAGGGATCACCCAATGACAGAGAAATGGATGAGATCTACATGAACAACCTGGACGACAGTGGGAGTAACGAAGGGCAAGATTTGAGGCAAAGAAAGCTTAGGGGAGCAGGAGATCCCAGCTGATTCAAGAACAGAAAGGGAGAACGAGGAATAACAGACCATGATAAACGAAGATCACATGAGAACAGGAATAGGCAGAGTGATCAAGAGGTCCCCAGAAATCCACAATGATATATCCTCTGTAGACTGCTGGCAATGGTCGAGAGAAAGCCTGATCTGACCTAGTCTGGTGATCAGATGACTAAACACCCTAACAGTTGTCTTGGAACTCTCATCCAATAACTGATGGAAGTGGATGCAGAGATCCTCATCCAGACCCCAGGTGGAGCTCCAGGTGTCCAACTGTTGAGATAGAGGAGGGTCTGTAAGAGTGTGAATTGTTGAATCCAAGATTGCAAAAAGCACAGGGACAAATAGCCAAACAAATGGAAGCACATGAATTATGAACCAACGGTTGTGGAGCCCCCAGCTAGATCAGGCCCTCTGGATAAGTGAGACCATTGAATAGCTTGATCTGTTTGGGAGGCACCCAGGCTGTGGTACCAGGATCTGTCCTTAGTGCATGAGCTGGCTGTTTGGAACCTTGGGCTTACACAGGGACACAAGCTCAGTCTGGAAGGAGGGGACTGGACCTGCCTGTACTGAATCCACCAGGTTTAAATGAATCCCCAGGGGTGTCTTGGTCCTAGAGGACATGGGAATGGAGGGGAGAGGCTGGGGGTAAGGGGGGGGGGGGGCAGGAAGGGGGAGGACAGGGGAACCCATGGCTGACGTATAAAATTAAAACACATAAAAAAAAAAAAAGAAAGTGATCTATTACTATTGTATGTGAATGACACATGTTTGCAGATGTACATACACCACAGTACATACATGAAGTCAGAAGATAATTTTGTGGAGTTTGATTTGTCCTTTCACCTTTTTCTCTGAATTTTTATTGCTTTTGGGGGGATTTTACATCACGCATTCAGATCCCACTTATCTCTCCCTGTCCCCTGGTATGCGCCCTCTGTCCTTGCAATCTCCCCACTAATTCAAAACTAAATTTAAATGAAAAATCCAAACCAAACCAACCCAAACAAATAAACACATAAACAAAACTCAACACAACAACAACAAAAACAGTAATATTGTCGTGGCAGCTGTGGTGTGGCCCATAAATCCACACAGTTCACCCTGCAGGCCTTTCATCTTTGCTTGCAAGTGTTCTTTGCCTGCAGTCATTGGTCAGGCTTGAGGCGTCTGGTTTCTGCTACAACAAGATAATGGGCTCTCACTGGGGTTCTTCTTGGATATTTTGTTGTTGTCCTGTGTCATGGAGATTCTGCTCTTTGGATCTGATGGTTTGTCCCGTTCATATGCTCCAGCAGTTCATAGATTCGGTGAATGTAAGGGAGGACTAACTCATAGCCCTGGTTCTGGGTCTGGGTGGTGGCGGGGTTGGTCAGCCCTCCAGCTTTTCCTCAGGGTCACTACCTAGGAGGACTCTCCAGCACTACCTTGGCTAGCTCAACCAGTGCAGACTGTGTCAAGGAGTGGGGCAGTTCTCCTGCTCTCATATCCTCGGATCCTGCTCACCCACACTCACACCACCAGGACCAGCTCTACTGTTTTGCTCGTGTGAGGTGCAGGACCCTCCTGCCTGATTGCAATAGGGGGCATAAGAAGGAGTTGGGGTCAGCTCTTATGCTCTTGCCTGCTCAGAACTGGCTCACCTGTGCCCCTGACAACAGGGTCAGCTGTAGTGTGCTGTTCAGGTAGGGTACAGGGCCAGCTCTCCTGTGTGCTTCAGCTGAAGGGCAGGACTATTTCTCTTACTCTCTAGAGCCAACTCTTTCTCTTGCCACAGGTAGCAAGGGGCAGAGGAAGGGAGGATATCTTTTCTCTCATCCCTGGCACCACATGGCAGATGATAGAGGGTAGGGTCTACACTGTTGCTCTCAGCCCTCAGGGTTGCTCACTTGCATCTCTGACACCAGGGTCAACCCTAATGTGCTGCCCGGATATGGGGTGGGGTAAAGCCCACTCTCTCAAGAGCTGCAGCAGGTGAGAGTCGTGGCTAGCTCTCCCTCTCTTTGTGACCCCAGGAGTAGCTCTTTCACCGGTCATAGGAGGTAATGGGTGAGTTGGGGAGGGCATCTTTCTCTCATTCATGCTACCACATGGGAGGGGGCAGGGTCAGTTCTCCTTCTCTCAAGTCCTTGGGTTGGCTCACCTGCCTCCTAACTACAGGATTCTCTCTAGTGTGCTTCTCAAGTGAGGTGCATGCCTGTAGTGAGGGGTAGGGCCCTCTTCCTTAGTGTGGGGGCAAGCTATCAGCTTGGTGGCAGCACAGGCAACCCAGACATCGCAGCCAATCAGATCCATATGGCCCTGGTGGCAGCATGGCTCTTGGGCACCAACATGGTCTCAGATGGCTGACCAGACTCTGGGCATTTGCAGAGCCCTTGGTGGTTACAGGAGCCGTGGACAACACCCCAGACCCTAGCTGCTGCAGGGCCACACCCCTTGCTGGATAATGCAGCAGGAGAGCTGGCTTCCCTTTCACTTTTTGAGAACCTATTACCTGCTTAGCCACAAGTTCTTGCCCCTGATAATTATGACAGGTATGGGCTCTATCTTCTGGATGGGCCTGAAATCCAAACAGAAAGTGGTTGGTTATTCCCATGACATTTGCACCACTATTGCATCTGCAGGCATATCAGGCCAGTGGCAGGAAGATCATCACAGTTTTCACCTGAATAGGACTGATGATGAATTTTCTTCTTCAATACTATGATTATCACTTTCCAGAACTACAAAAGGTAGCCATCACCAGCTTGATTAAGAGCTTTTTACAATACAGAACTATTACCTTGTTTTATACCATAAATTAACCTTATTTTTTATTTTTTTATTTTTTTTATTATGCTTTGACTTGCTGACAAGAAATTTTTATTAAGAACTTTTGGGTATTTCTTCTACTCAAATTTATTTTTACTTCTTTATAGTTTAGCTCTTGTATTATCAATGAAACTTAAGAATTTTCATTTGCCATAATGACAGCATCAAAAAATACTTGACTACAAGATATATAAATATACATGGTTATATCAAGTTATCAGGTTGGCAAATGTCACAAAACTGTTCAAAAAGACAGTTGAATGGGGAAGTGTCCCCATGAAAATGACGTCCACTGCAAGCAGTGTTGCTTGTAGATAAGATGTTTATCTCTGAGTCAGAACCAGGGCGTTTGTGTATTTTGTAAGCCAGTAGGCAGACAGCATCTGCTTCAGGAAGCAACCATGGAGAAGACAGAGCCAGACCATCACCATACTCCAGACAATGCAGGGGCTGCAGAAATGAGTGTTCCAACGTTTCTTTTTTGAGATAATCTTATCATGTTCTTTAGAATGTTATTTATATTAAAAATATTCTTTAATATGCTTTAGAATATTCTATTTTCTCTTAGAGAACTACTTGATGTCAGTTAGTATTGAAAGGAAAATTACAAACAACATCTAAATGTCTTTAAATAAACTAGAAGTAAAAAGAATGAGACAACTCTTATTCAATAGCTTGAGCAACATTGCTAATGTTGTTTTTTACATGCATGAGAATGAATATATTGTGACACCATCCAAAGGGGGAAAAATAGCCACTGCATGTAAATTGCTTGTACTTTCCAGTAAACACTAATTCAGTTACAGTTGTAAAATTCACTGTGAAAATGGATTATCTTCCCTCTTCCCTTTAGGATGATTGAAACATGTTTACTTGTGATCTAAGTTTATAGTCATGAGAAGCTTTTGAAAACATTAAGGTTGTACAACTTGTTTGAGTAAAGAATTTAATCTAAAATATCCAGGCAAACAGAAATTCCATCTAAGGAGATCCAAAGGCAGTCATATCTGTCTTACAGAAATATTATCTGAAACCTCAAATCTTTATTTTTTAAAAAAAAAACTGAAAAGGAATACGTAATAAAATTAAGTACTATAAATTCTTAGTTGAAGGAAGAGGATAATCATAGAAGTTTTAACTCTTTGAACATAACCACACCCAAACATGCAGCTAGTTCTTTTGTGAAATAATTTGATCTACACAGTCTGTCACACTATAGAGTTGTGCTATCCTGAGGGTGGTAATACAGTCTATTGAGGACATGTTAGTGGCTTGCATACTATAATTAACTGAAACTTCCACATTTAGTGAAGGAGCAACTACTGTCATCCTCATTTTTGATGAGAACATTTAAGACACGCTAAGAGGAAATTTGTCTCTAGGCACAGAGAAACTTGACATGAGAGTCCATTGTTTAACGAATTGAGGAGACCCATTAGTACTACTGATGGAGATTTGTTGATCCCTTACAAGAACATCCAGAAAGGAAAGACTTTTGTAGATAACTTTGACCTTTGGAAGCACTGACATCATCCTTGGTCCCACAACCACTTGGATCTTGTCTTAATTTATTTGGAATTACTTTTATCATTAGAAATATTCCTAACTTTTTATACTCAGGGACAATCAATCTAAGGACCCCTAAAGCAGATACTACTCTCAGTTTTTCATTTGTACTGAACTTGAGACCTAGCAGCCACCTCCCTGGTTTGGGCTGTGTGGTATAATATCTTGATTCAAGATATCTATCCATTCAGATATTAGTTCCAAGATTTGTGAACTTCTCTAAAGTAGTGAAAGTGTTGTGATTTTCAAGAATATTTAACCTCAGCACTATTTGTGTGCCTGGGATATGGTAAGAACTCAGTGAGACTTACCTCTTGATATCGCTATTAATATTTATTAACATTAGTTAATAGTAGTGATAAAAACAGATAAGTTATCTCTTCCTTTAAATCTGTGCTAACATTCTAAAAATGAAATAATCAAAGCCAACTGGATTGATCTTTATGGCTATAGATTGCTTCACAGAACCTGCATGCAAACAGAAGCAGATTCTTCCACTTCTGTGTATACCTTTCCTGGCTCCCCAGTGGATCCAGCCTTGTCCTTTTGCCTTTCTCAATAATAGGTTCTTTAACTTTGCTGTGAATGGTTTACTGACAGCTAGACAGAAATCCTGGACACTGCATCCATCCTATCCCAGAGTGCTGGCAGCTCAGATTCTGCTGTTCCCCAAAGGAATGAAGATTACAGCTGGCTTCTTTCTCTCTCTGTCCTGTTTTGCATACTATTCTTTAGAGACATTTACATATTTTAGATGATGTGATATTTTAGGAATAGTTGAATCCACAGGACAGCTTTAGTTAGCCAGAAGAAGATGGTGAATGGATTCCAGGTGGTATGGCTGACCTTTGTAAGGCAATGACTCCCTTTGAATGTCTGCGAATGACAAAAAAACAGAACTTAGTGGCTATTAACGAGCTATTTCCTGGTTTAATTATAGTCTTTCTCATTGTGCCTGATAGCTAAAGCATATTTCAAAATTATTTAATAAATCAACATTAGCTTCATTTTAATTTTAAGTAGTATTTTGCCCCAAAGTTGCAGAGGACTTAAAACTTTTGTGTGTATATGCATGGGCATCTGTGTATGCATATATAGGCATGCATAATTGCAAATCCACAAATATACATGTCAGAAGCTGACTCCAGGTGTCATCCTCAAACATACTCAGCCTTATTGATTGAGACATGATCACTCACTGAACCTAGAACACATGAATTCAGCTATACTGGGTAGCTAGCAAGCCCTAATAATCCTCCTGTTTCCACCTCCACAGACCTGGAATTACAGAGGCAAGCTACCCTACCTGGGTTTTTTAGTTGGACATAGAGGATCAGGATTTACGTTCTCTTGCTTGCATATCAAATATTTTACTAAATGTTCCATGTCCTCAGCTCCTTCAATTCATATGAGATACTATGCAGTAACCTTAAACTCTTTCCTATACTTTATTAAACTGAGTTTATTTTGGTTAGCTTCACTACTTCCAACGTAGGCTTGGGAAAAAAAATCCCCTTTTGTGAGCATTTTTATCCCAAATGGATCAGCTTTAAACATTTCCATTTCCTGCTACCATATTAAAACCCTTTATTTTAAAAGAAAAGAAAAAGGAGGTGTGGACAATGGAAACATCTGGCAATTTCATAGTACTTGGTGGAGCTTTGGCCCACAGTAGCCAATGTTGACTTGTGTTTATATAATGATAACAGTTGCTTAGTGTCCAATGATTATCTGTAGAGTTATGTTAAGGAATAGTCTTTTTATACACTGTGAAAATGGGTTGCTCTCATTGGTTTAATAAAAAAGCTAATGGCCAATAGCTAGGCAGGAAGAGGTTAGGCCAAATTTGTGAACATGGAAAAAGAGAGCACAGGGATGAAAAGGGAGATGCAGGGAGAAGCAAGAACATGCCACACTGGAAAAAAAGGTACTGCCACATGGTAGAGTGTAGATGAGAAATATGGGTTAATTTAAGTTGTAAGAGCTAGTTAGTATCAAGCCTAGGATGGGCATTCATAATAAATCTCTGTGGTTATTTGGGAGTTGGCTGAAGGGAAAGAAAAGTTTACCACTGGAGTTAAATCAATCCACTTAAGCAATATACTGTAAGAATCTGCAAGAACCTGACTAAAAAGCTATCATAAAACAAATGAGTGCTGCCAAAAATAATTTATCTATTTTAAAATATTTTTCTAATAACTTCAAGGTTTGTGGATTATTTCCAACATAATATTTTTATTGATTATTTGGAAATTTCATACAATGCACCCCCATCACACTCACTTCTCATTCTTCACAGATCCTCCTTCCCACCCTTGTACCCTTCCCCCAAAATAGAGAAAAAATATACCCAGTCCAATTTGTGTGGGCCATATTCTCAGTAGAACATAGTTACAGTGTGGAGCCCCTTGAGTGAGTCCTTCCCCACTCTCCTAAATGTGAAGAGCCGCACTTTAGAATCTTTATCACAGTTTTAAGGACTGTTTTAAATGACTTCTTGTCTAGATTGTTTTTTTTCTTCGGGGGGGGGGGGGGCATGTTGTTATAGAAGCCTTCAATGTCTCCCATTCTCAATTAAGAGTTTGCAGTCAATGATACCAGTGTAAAAAGAAGCTTCCTTGCCCTAAACAGCCAGCAGCAGCATGAGTCATGGACACAGTTTCTGGCAGCAGCGTAGACCATGGACACCAACCTGGCCTCAGGTGGTAGCCCAGGATCCATGATGCCACTGGAGGCCATGTTGATGTCTATGATTCATGTCGCCACTGGAGGCCATGAGGTTTGCTATCTTAATTTAGATATGATTGACCAAAGCCTTTTAGGTGGCTCCGAGAGTCAACTTTCTCAAGGAAACCCTGAGGTCATAGTCTAAAACAAGAGAGATTTGATGTTTCTCAATGATGGAGGTCTTGGTCTGGGGTAGTTAGACTATTTGGGCCTTTGAAGGAGCAATGCCTTATGATAGAAGTCATAGGGAAGCTGCTAATCACATGAAGCTTGGCATGTTAGTTTCTTTCCCTGTTGCTATGGCAAAATATTGCCAAAAAAGCAATTCAATGGACAAAGGGTTTATTTCAACTCTCAGTTCAAGAGAAGAGTTCACCCTTACAGGGAACTCAAGGTTGGAGGAGATTGAAGGAGATCCATTGCACTCACTGTCAGGGAGCAGAGAGAGTAAAGGATGTCTGTGCTCTTCTCGTTTTTATACACTCTAGCTTCCCAGTCCAAGGACGGCTGAATGCCCTCCAAAGCTAAGCTAAAACTCCCCTTATCAATAAACCTAATCAAGTGCATGGGTATTTCTAGAAGCTTATATAATAGTTGTTAATATCCTGTCAAACTGACAATTAATATTAACCATCACAGATGAATTGAAAAGTGAAAAAAAAAAGTCACATAATCTTCATTGAGTCTTTCTTGTCTCTGGTACTGGGTCCCATTTCTTTCTTTTTTTTTAAATTTTTCTTTATTAAGAAATTTTCTACTCACTCCATATACTATCCACAGATTCCCCCCTCCTCCCACACCCACAGCCCTCTTTCCCAAGCCACCCCACATCTCCACATCCCCCAAATCGAGGTCTCCCATGGGGAGTCAGCAGAGCCCAGCACACTGAGCCTAGGCAGGTCCAAGCCCCTTCCCACTGCACCAAGGCTGTGCAAGGTGTCACACCACAGGCACTGGATTCTAGAAGCCTGCCCATAGACCAGGGACAGATCCCAATCCCCCTGCCTGGGTGCCCCCCAGACAGTTTGAGCAAAACAACCGTCTTCCATCCCATTTCTTAAAGTTTCTACCACTTTCCAAGAGGACTAAGTTGAGGATCAACTGTTAATTCATGTGCCTGTATGAACGGCATGCTCAAAACACATGAAGACTAATAGAGACATGTTTGCTTTGTTGTAATGCCAAGGAAATCTCCACTCTGATTTTCTTTGAGCTCAGGATTCACACTCAGATATGAAACACTACTACTTAGGCCAGGCTGTGTTCCACCCTAAACATGAACACATTATCTGGAATTCTAAATTCTGAGGAGGTTTTAGCATTTGGTTTCATTTCCCAAACACTGATGCTTCAAGCATGAGGGGTGGGGACAAAATGTCTCTAGGGATAGTGTGTCTAGTGCACAAATATATGTTTAGCAAAGTTGCATGAATATTAATGAAATTATTCTAGAGAATTCCTTCTCAGAACCCTTGAGGTTAATCCTTCCCTGAATTCCTTATCATCCTAAGAATAGACTGAAGTCTGCTGGCCTCAGTATGGGATGGATTCTCTTAACAGAAACCCCTGTGCATCATGGAAATTCTCTTTGTCTCTCTCTGTCTCTCTGGCTCTGTCTCTTTCTCTCTCTCATACACACACATACATATACAAATAGAAATAAAGAAACAAATAAAAATCAAAGATATGCTTTAATTTTATAATGAAACACATTCATATCTCTCAAAGTAAGAATTAAGATCCATATATGAAATTATTACATACATGATAAATTGCCTGTAAAAGTATTACTAACATAAGATTACAAGTTAGCAAAAGCAAAGTTTGAGTGCTTTTCCCAAGTAGTTGCATAAGAAAATTAATGGCTTCATATTCTTAGGGCATATTACGTATCAAGTATGTTGGAAAAGCAACTACAACTAATTAAGTCACCTGTGGTATGCATGAGCCTCATAAATGAGAATAATACTGCCCTTCGTAAGACCTGTGGTACCGAATGAAAAACTTGCTTGATCTTATTTTATTTTCAAAGATAAGCTCACTTCCATTCCTCAGCTTTATACGTGACCAGCTTTGTTCTTTCCCTTCACTATTTAAATGTTTATTGAGCACAGATTTTCATTAAGTAAACGATTAATGAATCTCAAAGCATGAAATACTACTTTGGTCCAGTTCACCAAACGAAGTAATGATTCCTTCTCACTTTCATTTTAAAAGATATTCCTTGGTATGTTAAGGAAGGTTAGTAGGAAGGATAATTATGTTTATGAAATTAATAAATCCTCAACTCAGTGTTCTGAAAACAATTACCCCTTCAATCTCCAGACTGTCCAGTGGCAAATCACCAATAACAAGTGAAATTCATTTTATATTTGCATAATGTTGATATTATCAGTGACCTTGAGAAGTGATAAAGAGAGGATAGTCTCAACTGAAATGAGTCTGAGAGTTTGGGGAGAACCTGGATTACAAGGAGCTCTGGGAAGGGATTTTCTCTGAAGGTGAGCAGAAGTGATAGTCTTTTACAAGGGAAACTTGGTGTGAATAGAGTTTTCTTTTTTCTTTTTCCTTTTACCACACTGAGATCATCACAGACATCCTGGAGGGAAAATGGTGGGAGGGAAGCAAAGGCTTTCAGAGCCAGAGCAGAGTCTCAGCATCTGCAGGGTCTCAACATCATGCTGAATGATTGACTGTTACACCATTGATCTGTCGTGGGAAGGGCATCAGACATGATAATCTCTGAAGATGAAAACCAGCAGCACCAGGAAGAGGCAGATGGGAAATGCAAGATACCACACAGATGTAGAAGGAAGGGAACAAGACACTTAGAGGGGTTCAAGTGATTAGACTAGAGGCTATATCCGGGATCATTCCCATCTCAAAGTTGTTAACGTTAACTGCATCTATGAATTGAGGCAGTTGACATATTCACATGATATGGAATTATTATGTGGGCATTTGGGGGTGCTGTATTCTGCTAGCCATGCTTACCTTAGATTCAGATGCTTAGTTTACATGCTCTTGGCTTATAGAATAGAGACAAAAACTAAAGTCAGCCTTTCCTTAGCTATAAAAGAATCCTTTCACATGTTCAGTACAGACTCCCTGATTTCCTGTTCCTGTCCTTTGTTTTAGAAACAGTATTTATCCTCTTTTAGGCACAGTTCCAACACTCACTATCATCCTAGAAAAATATGTCACATTTTGAAAAGCTCCTTTTAGTATGTAGGGCCCATAAGAAAGCAGCAGCTGCATTCATACACAGCCTTAACATCAATCGTAAATATTTTTAAAATTTTTACATGTATTTTATTTTATGTGTATGAGTAATTTGCTACATGTGTGTATATACACCATGGGTATTTCTAGTGCCTATGGAGATCAGAAGAGGGAATCAGGTCTCCTGGAAATGGAGTGATAGATGATTGTGAGCCATCATGTGGGTGACAGGAACCAAACCTGAATCTTCTGTGAAAGCAGCAAATGATGTTAGCTACGTAGCCATCCTTTGAACCCCAATATCTGTGTTTTAGAACAAGGAGTGAAATCAGCCATTACCTGGAAATATCAGAGCACAGAGAAATTAGAACTTAATTAAATAACTAAAGTAAACTCACAGAAATTCATAATATACTGTCCTTTATATGTAAAAAACCCAGATGGAAAATGAATTTATAGTTATTTAAAGGGGAGTAAATCTCTTTCTAATAAGTTGATTTCTGTTCAGCTCAATTCCATAGTCATTTACCAGGTATCACTGCTATCTTCTGAAAGAATCTCCATCCAAAAGTTTTTGCAAGAAATGGTGACAAATAATTTTATTTACTATAGTTAAGGAAATTATAGCATAATCAGGATGTGAGAAATCCACTAGTAGTTTCTGGTAGAAGTTATGGTGGAGAACTTTTTCTTGAACTGCCATCTGAGCTAAACATTAGTGAATGACCTTTAATGGGGTTTAGATTGCAAAAGCATTCTAAATTGGAGAAGCAGAAAAAAAGCCACCATGGCATGAACACTGAGTTCATTTAGTGCACAGCAGGATACCCCTGTGAGCAGCAATAATGGCCTTACTTTGGATCGCTGATGACTATGTACAAGCTCACTACTTACACCTTTTCTGGTTTCTTCACTTTAACAGCACAACGGTTCTTGGTGTAGGAACTATGAATTTTTTAGTTCAGTGAGCTGAAAGAGATAAACATTAAAGTGATTTGCGAAGAGAATGCAGGAAACCCAATATCCGATGCTGTGGAATTCTGGGAGCAAAGCTATTTACAGCTTACACTACCCTGATTCTCAGCAGTATCTGATCACAGAGCATAGAGTACAAAGTAGAGGACGCTGAGCCAGGAAGTCGCAACAGGAACGCTAAAGAATTGACTTTAAGACAGGGCTACATGGGCTTCCTGGATTGGAATCAAATGATGAACCTCAAGATCAAGTTGCAATGCATTTCGCTTGTGATATTGTGGAGGTTAGTGGGAAGGGAAATGGGCTAAGAAATGGATGTTAATGCAGGGGCAGGAACCCTGAGACATGGTAGAAAGGGTGAACAAAGTTTGCCCAAAGGGAAAACGTTTAAGATGTGAAACAGCAGTTTGTGATAATAGTTTTATTACTGGGGCTGGGGTGGGATGAAAAGGAAAGAAAGAACAATTGTCAACGAAATAGTTGAAACGGTTTTAGCACTTTTTAAAATCCTCAAGTGGTATAACACAAAATAGCAGGAGAACAGAAGCCCACGGTTTACACACTGCACTGCTTTACACATGGAAGATCCAAGCTCTGTCCTGAGACAGAGGCATTGTGCTATTTACATTGCCTCAGTTCCGCCGCGTTCCCATGAGTGACTTTCAGTCACCACAATTCTGAATGTCTGAAAAACGAAAAACTGAGTCGCCAGGCTCTGCTTGTGTTGCATTACTAGCTTTGACCACATGATGGCAACAGTGCTTCAAATTTTTTCATACTGGTTTTTTTTTTTTTTTTTTTTTCCTCCCGAAAATCTATTCAAATAAATAGTACATGGAATAGCAGACATTCAGACTGACAAAATATCCCCCTGATAATATTGGATTTTGTTTGAGAGGTAACCCAAAGATGAAAGCAAGCAGGCAGAGAGTAAAAGCTTCCGACTCCTATGTTCTCATATAGGCCTAAAGGAGAAGATGTTGCCCAGTTTAGAGGTGAGTTTCCCCAAATCAAAAAAGATTGTCTGTCCACCTCAAAGATCCAGATTAGAAGATCTTCCTATTTCAAACTCTGAAAAAAATCCCCTCACCCCCAGTGTGTCCTCCATTTGGGGGTTTTAGTTAATTCCAGCTGATGGTATCTTAAAGTGTTTGGTTTGACATTTTAGTCCTTATTTTTATTCTTTTCCTGTGGGACATTTGTGTGTGTGTACATATAGATGCCACAGAAAGACTTGGATGTCTTATTTTATTGCTATTCATTTTTTTTTTTTTGAGATGGAGTATCTAAATAACTAAACCTGAAGTTTCCTATTATTACACTAAGGGCAAGTGATCAGCAATACCTGGTCTGTCTGTCTGTCTGTGGCAGTCCCCTCAAATCTGAGGTTATAGATGATACTCCATACCAGGCTTTTACGTTGGGATAGAGGATTCTAACTCGGGTGCTCTCAGAAGTGCTGTTACCAACCAAGCCATCTCCTCAGTCCCTAGATTTTGTGGTCTTTATAGGATTTCCACTGAACCTGTCCAGTGTTTTGCTCTCTTTCTGCTACCTGTCAATCCAAAGATAGAAATCTTGCATCCTCCTCCAGCACCATGTCTGCCTGAATGCCACCATGTTTCCCACTATGATGATAATGGGACAAACCTGGTGAACCTGTAAGCCAGCCCAAGTGAAATATTTTCCTTTATAAGAGTTTAGGGTCATTGTCACCCTGTTATAGCCTAACTGAAACTCAATTTCAATTCTTTTTGTCTCTGTCTCCTTGTCTCTGTGTCTCCCTGTCTCTGTGTCTCCCTGTCTGTCTCTCTCTCTGTCTCTCTCTGTCTCTGTCTCTCTGTCTCTGTCTCTCTGTCTCTCTCTCTCTCTCTCTCTCTCTCTCTCTCTCTCTCTCTCTCTCTGTGTGTGTGTGTGTGTGTTTACAGAAGTTTCCACAATAGTAGGATTCCTTATGACTTTCTAGAAAGATTATTAGTGTTAGTTATCCCTTCCCCTATTCCCTCCTCTACTTTGTCTTTCTGCCTCTCACTCCATTTAACCCTTCTTGTTTAATTATTCTACTTATATCTTGAGAAAAATCCCTGAATTAGGATTTCTATTGCTGAGAAGAGACATCATGACCACAGAAACTCTTTTTTTTTTTTTTTTTTTTTTTTTTTTTCCGAAAACAGGGTTTCTCTGTGTAGCTTCTGCACTTTTCCTGGATCTTGCTCTATAGCCCAGGCTGGCCTTGAACTCACAGAGATCTGCCTTGCTCTGCCTCCCGAGTGCTGGGATCAAAGGTGTATGCCACCACTGCCCGGTTACCACAGCAACTCTTGATACAAGACTAAAAACCAGCTGGACAAACTCCAAAACATGAATGTCCATGTCTGATGTCAAAGTGTTCTTCAGATCTCCAGCTCCTTTCAGCTTCGTTGACTATAGCACACGTCTTTCTCATGGCTTGGGGTCTTGGGGTTTTGAGCTCCTGAGGTCTCATGTCAGGGTCATCATGGAAATCAAGGCTTCACTTTCACTACTTCTCACAATAGCCTTTCTAGGTCTTCATGCAGGGTCACCCGTGACATGTTCCTGGTCTCAGCAGCTTTCCTTTGTTGCAGAGGGAGATTCCATAACCCCTTTCTTCTGTCTTTGACTCTGAATTCAGACCATGTGGCCAAAGCTCCCAGTTTCTGTTGCTTGCTAGGGCTGGAAATTAGCCCCCCTTTTCAAATATATTTTTTCCAGATTTTGGATTTCAATACTTACCTTTACTACCCAAGTTTGGCTCTCTTGGAACTACTCCTCCAGACCAATTTGGCCTTGAACTCAGAGATCCACCATTCTCTGTTTTCTGACAGCTGGGATTAAAGGTATATACCACCATGTCTGACCCTTTAATTCCTTTTTACTTTTCTTTAATTCCTTTTCACAAGTTGGAAGCTCAGCTTGTTGGGGTATTGCTCTGAGGTCACCACTCCCTTTATTCCACTTAGCATCAGGCTTTTCTTTACTCTGTCCATACTTCCTGGTGCTTCTTTTCTCCTCCAACTGTACATTTGGTATCTTTCCTTGCTCAGCTTGCTCCTTTTCAGTACTGATCTGTATTAGATAGGCCACTAATAGCCACACAACACAGTCAAAGCTAGGTTGTTTAGAAATGTCCTCTACCAAAGCTGTCAACCCATGTCTATTCTATTTATTTATTCTATTTTGATTTATTCATAAATATTCTATTTAGCCTGAGGCAGACTTTTTGGACAAGGGCAGAAAGCAGTCATATTCTTCACCAAATTATCCCAAGAACAATCTCTAGGCCAAATAATATTCTCCTCAAGCAGTTCAGAAATCACACTCAGCACCACTGTCTTCCATGATCCTACAAATATGGCCCATCAATTAGGTAAAGTGTTCAACTGCTTTTCAAATCCAAAGTCCAAGAGTCCACATAGCTTAAAAAAAAAAAAAAAAGAAAAGTAAAGGCAAAGTCAGGGCTCAATCCTTAGTACCAACTTCTTAATTGAGGTTTCTATTGCTGTGAAGAGATACCACAAACACAACAAAACCCAAGTACATGGCCCCTTACTACATTCCTGACCTTTGTGGGTATTGCAAATGAAAGATCCATATCTGAAGAGTCAAAGTTGACATCCACTAATAAAGGAAAGTGTGTAACATGTATCTTTCTGTGTGTAGGCTACCTCACTCTGAATGATTGTTTTCAGCTCTATCCATTTGACCTGGGAATAACATACTTCACATTCCTTCATAGCTGAATAATATTCTGTTATGTAAATGTACTTTAGGTTCATTGTTCAGTGTTGGCTGATGGCCATCCAGGTTGTTTTTGCCACATGGCTGTTGGAATAAAGCAGCAATGAACATGGGTGAGCAGCTGTCTCGTGAGTAGGTTATGAAGTCCTTTGAGTAAATGCTGAAAAGTGATATGGTTGACTGTGTAGATATATTTCTAGCTCTATGGTGAACTTCCATACTGATTTCTCTTGTGGTGATACTGGTTGTTGCTCCCATTAGTATTGAATAAATGCTTCCCTGTTCCCATATACATGCCAGCATCTGTGTCTTCTGTTTTTGTTATTATTTTTTGTTCTTTTGTTTGTTTGCTTATCATTTATCTTAGTCATTCTGACTGAGCTAATATGAAATTTCAAAGTAGCTTTAATTTACATTTCCCTGATGGCTAAGAGCATTGAACATTTTTAAAACATTTTAATCATTTGTAGTTTATCTGTTTTGTTCCATGCAGCATTTTTTAATGAGATTATGGTCTTGTTCTGTTTTGTTTTGTTTTTGATACTTTATTTTCTGAGTGTTTCCTTCTATCCAGATACTAAGCCTCCCATAGATATTGCTGGTAAAGATTTCTTTCTGTTGTGTAAGCTGCCTCTTCACTTGCATGATGGTGACCTTTGCTGTACAGAAACTTCAGTTTTATGGGGTCCCATTTGTTAAATTTTTGTCTCTATGCCTGCATTACTGTGATCCTGTTCAGAAAGTCGGTCTCTGTGGTAATAAGTTCAAGCATATTCCCACTTTCCCCTCTATCAGGTTCAGTGTGTCTGGGTATCATCCATGACCCATTTCAAGCTGAGTTTTGTGCATAGTGAAAGATGAGGATCTAGTTTCATTCTGATGCATGTACCTATGCAGCACCATTTATTGAAGATGCTGTCTTTTCTTCAATGTATGTTGTAAATGTTCTTAGTTACCCTCCAGAACACGACAATAAGAAACTGACTGCCAATGACACCACAGATACAAGTTTTAGAACATGGAGAAAATAAAGCTGCTATTGACCTAGAAGCTTTATCTCTACCAATCAGCTTTCATAGCCCTGAGAGGTACTCTGTAAGGCTACTATATGTTAAAGGTAATTATCATTCTTGCTCAGTGGTGAACACTACAAGCTATAATAATCATCATCTGGGCAAACTTTTCCACTGGTCCCAAGTGGCACAAATGTTTTGGGAGTAACTAATCACTTTCTGTTGCCTTTTTAGTCCTAGTACACAAGATGGAACCCATACCTGATACTGGGGCCGAAAATGTGTGGCTAGGTGAACCATAGGCTCTAAAGGAGAACTTACGACTATTATCCTGCTAAATGGATGTTATATTTAACACCCAATAGCTTATCATTAGATTTGTGAATCTCTTAACATTCATCAGAATAGCTGTTTTGAAGTAGATACTGGTTGACACAGAGACCCCCAACTGGTCAAGGTGGAGAGGATGAGAGATTGCAGAATGCTGGGTTCAGAATGGGCATCTGCAAAACCACTCATCTTTTCAAGTCTCAGAATTCATTCTACAAGAGGGATAGAAAGAGTATAAGATCAGAGGCAGTGAATGACTGCCACAAATCTGTTTCCTGGACACAACAGGAGACAGTCGCTTATATGACCCCACAGAGACAGTGACAGCATGCACAAGTCCTACACAGATGCAGGCCAGAAAAACTGGTTTAAGTTCCAGGAAAGGCTTAGTTATCTAATCTTTATCTTCAGCGTGTAGTTGCAGTCATATACCTTAAGAAAAATTCCCTAGTATAGAAATGTTATAAATATAACTCCATCAGCTTGTTCCTACTGGACAAATTCCTTATGGATGTAGCATGTATCATGACTACAGCTACAGAGTTATAAGGACTATATATAAAACTAAGCATTGACCTCACAGTGCTAACTTTTATGTCAGATTAAATTTAGATTAGAATTTTTGTTTGTTTGTTTTTTGTTTTTGTTTTTTGAGACAGGGTTTCTCTGTGTAGTTTTACACCTTTCCTGGAACTCACTCTGGCTGGCCTCAAACTCACAGAGATCTACCTGGCTCTGCCTCCCTAGTGTTGGGATTAAAGGCGTGAGCTACCACTTCCTGGCTTAGATTAGAATTTTTTATGAACACATCATTTATGTCTGTTTTGCACCCATAAATAAAATGACACATACTACCTCAGGCTGGAGTCCCATAAATTAACGTATTCCACTAAACATGTCTTCTTCACTTTTGCTTCTCTCTCTTCTTCCCTACTTATGGCCACTGTCTTTTGTCAGCAATAGTATACTTTCAGGTTTTGTTTTTGTTTTTCAAAGCTCTATTCATTTCCCCAAACCCAGAGAAACCAAAAGCTCCCATGAAGCTTTTCTAGACATCACAATGGGATATACCTGTCCCCATCTTCCATCATCTTACAGTTTGAAACTGCCTATGACATGCTTTTCTATCTCATAAGACCTTGAGTTTCTGGTACCAGGATGCATGTAATTTGACTTAACATTCTCTATGGCTCATAATGCTCTCCTGCACTCAATATGTTCACTACAAGATCTTCTACCTCATTCTGTGTACAACAGACTAAAATAACCTGAGTAAATAGACATTAGTAAGGGGTAATAATACTAAAAACATGTTTGTTTGAGCTTAAAGACATTGCTGTCCACTGTTTCACACTTCTGGCAGTCATTACCTCCAAGAACACAGCTATGGTATGCACTCACTCATAAGTGGATACTAGATGTAAAGCAAAGGCTAACTAGACCACAACCCACAGCTCCAGAGAGGCTAGGAAACAAGGAGGACCCTAAGAAGAATGTATCGATCACATTGGGATGGAGAAACAGAGTAGATTCTGACAAGCAAACTGGGAATGAGGGAGCAATAGACAGTAGGGGATAGGGAGATGAGAACATGAGGGAGGGGATGGTTAAGCTGGGAGAGAGACAGAGTAGGAGAGATAGCTTGATAGAGAGAGGCATTATGGGGTAGGAGAGAAACAGGGTGCTAGGGATGTCCCCAGAAATCCACAAGGATGACCCCACCTTAGACTACTAGCAATAGTTGAGCAATAGTTGACTATTTAATACTGGCCTGCACTCGTAATCAGATTTGTGAATACCCTGTCATCATAGAGCCTTCATCCAGTAACTGATGGAAGCAGATGCAGAGATCCACAGCCAGGCATCAGGCTGAGCTCCAGAAGTACAACTGATGAGAGAGAAGGGGGAGTCTATGAGCTAGGGACATTGAGATCGTGATGGGGAAACACACAGAGATGGCCAGTCCAAACTAGTGGGAACTCATGAACTGTGGACCAATAGCTGTGGAGCCCCCATGGGACTGGACTAGGCCTTCTGCATAAGCGAGACAGTTGTTTAGTTTAAATTCTTTAGGAGGCTCCCTGGCAGTGTGATTGGGATCCATTCCTAGTGCATGAGCAGGCTTTTTGGAGCCCACTACCTATGGTGGGACACCTTGTGTAGCCTTGGTGCAGTGGGGAGGGTCTTGGACCTGCCTCAACTGAATGTACCAGGCTCTGCTGACTCCCCATGAGAAGCCTTGGAGGAGGTAGGAATGGGGGATTGGTTGGGAGAGAAGCCTGAGGGGCGGGAGGAGGGAAGAGAGGGGTTTCTGTGGTCAGTATGTAAAATGAATAGACAATTTCTTAATAAGAAATAAAAGAATAGAAAAATATTTAAATATGAATGAAAGCAATAAATGTCTTGCCTGATTGTACAACAGGCTCAGTATTGAGTCAGGATACATTGACTTAAAACACAGTTAAAATTAAATTAAGGAATTTATTAGTTACCTTTCTGATTTCTCCTGACAACTATAATATTCTTTAGGTCTAGAGAGGAGACTGTAATGAGGAGTGGGTGGGCATTATTGGAAGCAGCCTTAATGACAGCATTGTAAAAGGCTAGCAGTAAGAGATGATGTAGACTAAATCACCACCTCACCACCCTGTGAATTGCATGCTGGGCTCTTCTGTGGGAGATCAACCAACTTTATGTATACCAGTAGAAGCCTAGGATTTCTTTTTAGCAGAAATGAGGTAAACATCACCATAGGATGAACAAGCCACCCAAACAATCCTTTGTAGCTGTAAAATTGCTCAGCATCAACTAAACAACTACAATAATCACTAAAGTGTAGACTCTTAGGGGCCGTAGACAATGCTTCTGAGCCTCAGGGTTCACACCCACCTGATGAGTGCAGCATTGCCTCTGAGTTGAGCGCACCAAGATGTATTCTGTAAGATAGAAAACAGAAAGCCAAAGGAGTTTCTTGCTAAGGAAATTATAATTGCATACTGACATGGAAAGGATTTCCATATACTGGAGAAAATGTACTGCTTTTATTTATATATAATTGTGAAAACTCAGGAAGTAAAAATTCTGACTTATTGAAACCTTGAACTCAGTCTTGTATTGGATAGAAATGGTGGGGAAACATTTATTCAGATAGAATAATTTGAAACATTTTTCTAACTTGAGATTGTTCTGTTTTTGTACCATTTGTTTATTTCTGTATTTTGTTAGTCTGTTTGGTTGAGACAGGGCTTCACTAAGTTGTCCATGTCTGTCTCAAACTCCTGGGATCAAGTAATCCTCCTGGCCATCTTCCCAAAGGCTGGTAGTAGAGGTGAAGAAAGACACATGGCTGAGACTGATTCCCACTAAATCTGGTTTGGGGATTGGAAAATGAGAACTGGTTAGTCATGTATCTGACATCATGAACGTGATCCATTTTTCTGTAAGACACTTCCTTTACATAAGCAATGGTCAAAACTAATTTTTATAGATAACTGGTAAGGATATCTTGATTTATTATAATCACCAATGGGATTCAACATTAATTCTAGTCTTTGAGCCATTATCATAAATACTGTACTGCTATAATGATACTAAATATAGATTTTTGTATAGAGAGAGAGGAAAGAGAGAGAGAGAGAGAGAGAGAGAGAGAGAGAGAGAGAGAGAGAGAGAGAGAGATATTAAAGAAACTCCCAGGATTAAAATTTATGCAGGACAAACTTTACACAGGGTAATGGCACATATTCAGTACCACAATGATAAGGGATAGGTAAAAAGTGAATTAGGAAACCATGCTATACTCTATCAAGAGAGAAAACAGAAGTTCAAGGCAATAAGAAAAGTCCATAACCCTGACAGTTCTAATTGACACAATTTCACAGCCAGTTGTCCAACACTCTGGATTTTATAATCTTCGACTCCCCTTTCCTTGATGTTGCCTGAGTCTTAGGTGCAGGAGTTGTGTTGTATCCATTGAGGTTGCACTCATCAGCTGTGATACGTCAGCACTATGGCTGCCTACACAGGAACTGAATAAATGTCAATGTCATGCTAAGGTGGAAACTGAAAATTTTCTGAGATCAGAAAGCAAGGCAAACATCTACAGGCACCTAATGACTACTGAGAAGAAGAATTAACCTTACCCAGGGATGAACCCCCCAATTTGTTATAAAATACAAAATAATTGGCCCTGAAATTGTATACATAAAAGCTACATCAAACTGATTCAACATACTGTATTTATATATTTATGAGCATATGTAACAATAATGATCAAAGAAAGATAATCAGTTTGAGTGGGAGTGGGTGCATGGGAAGAATCAGAGGGAGGATATGGATAAGGAGAAGTGATATCATTATATTTTTATTCATTTTAAAAATTAATAAAAATGTTATCCACCATCAAAAAGAAACAAGAGGGAGGGAAGGAGGTGAAGAAGGGACACACACACACACAGACACACACACACAGACACACACACACACACGCACACACACGCACACACACACACACACACAGAGAGACAGAGAGACAGAGAGACAGAGAGAGAGACAGAGAGAGAGAGAGACAGAGAGAGAGGTCAGCATGTAGACTTGACAGACAACCTTAGAATCCACAGTTCTGCTTTTGATACACTAATGGTGTAACAATAGTAAACTAATATGTTGAGTAAGGTTGGCCCCACAACACCTATAGGATGGGAGCCTTTAACACTATAAATTACATCATGATTCTAGGTCTGATATTGGAAAGCCCACAACAGTGTATTCATCTTGGATGGAGGCAGACATGATGATATTGATTTCTGAGTTTTGACATGCAATGAGCATTCTGTTTACTAAATGTTTTGTTTGTTGAACACTGACAATAAGTTTAGATGGTATAGACTTATAATGCTTTTTTTAAACTTAATCTCATAACTGTATAGGTAGATATGTACAATCATATAGTTAGAATATACTTGGTAGGAGTCTACAAGGATGTCCCCAGCTAGACTCCTAGTAGTAGCTGATACGTAGCCTGAACTGGCCATCTTATGTGACCAGATTGGTGACTAGCCTGATTTTCATCAGATAGGCATCATCCAGTAGTTGGTGGAAACAGATGCAGACCCACTGCCAAACTGAAAAGGCAGAGCTGGGGATTCCTGTAGAAGGGAAGAGAAAGGCTTGCATGAGCCAGAGAGATCAAGGACACCATAAGAAAACTCACAGAATCAACTAATCTGGGCTCATAGGGGCTCACAAAGACTGAACTTATAACCAGGGAACCTACATGGGACTGACCTAGACACTCTGAGTATATGTGACAGTTGTGTAGCTTGGTCCTCTTATGGGACTCCTAACAGTGGGAGCAGGGGTTGTCTCTGACTCTTACTGGCTTTTGTGACCCCATTCCTCTACCTTGTCCATCCTTAATACATGGGGATTGATACTCATGGGAGACCAGCCTTTTCCTAAACAGAAACGGAGGAGTGGATTAGAGGGTAGGAACAGAGGAGGGTGTGGGGGAGGAACTGGGAGAAATGGATGGAGGGGAAATTATGGCTGGCATGTAAAATAAAAATAAATAAATTTATTTATTTATTTAAAAAGAATAAAAGGAAGCTATTTGGTAGCATCGTATTATAGAAAAAGTTTGTGTCATTAATGGTCCAGCATTCTGTGAGTCTATGATTATACCTAGCAGAAGAGTATTCTACTACATTTTAAAGAGTTTGTTTTTAACTAAAGTGTTTGATGAAATTTCCATTTGTATAGCATATTATGAGTGTTTTCCACTTTCAAACCTATATTACCAGGTTCAGAGTGGTACGAAGTTAAACTTCCAGCCACATTTTTAAAAACAGAAGAAGCCATATTGAATGTATCCATGTGTCTGACGAGACTTTGCTCGATGGTTTTGATGCATCCTCTCTGTGCTTGCTTCATACCTGCCGAGCCAGGACTGCTCTTCTCATTTCGCGGAGCAAAAAGGTGACATTCATTAGCCATTGTTTAGCAAGCATTTATTGAGCTCCCAAAATGTAATAGGGGCTAAAAAACTGATAAAAAACTGAGTTTTAAAAAGTGTCTGAGGTGATTGCCAAAGAGGCCGACTTTCTAGTCATGAACTGCCATTAGATCCATGATGAATGTATACATTGGCAGTTAATGTGTTCTTTAGAGAAGAGGGAGAGTAGAGTAATGTGAGGACTGTGTAGATTTCTGGGGTGGCACTAGGGGATTTTAAACTTATAAACATGATCCTTTACACAATGAATGACTGGGGCTGAAATTCTTTTTGTGGCTCAGAATTAGAGGCCAGATTTCTATGTTTTTCATGTCTATTAAACCTTTCCCCACCCTTATGTTTTCAGCTTCTCAAATAACTGTTACAGATTTGTGTCATATAATGTATTCAGTTCGGTTTTGCTTTCCAAGCCAACTCAAAATTCTATTCTGTTCATTTCATTCTACTCACAGTCACCAATGCAGCTAAAGTGTTGGATCTTAGTTCTTTCCCAGCATCTTATGCTGGCATCCTTGCATGTTTTTTTTTTCTTTTAAATCTTGCTTTTTGTTATCTTAGACCTTTCCATTATTCTTATACTATATTTGCATACTTTTCAATTACTTATTTTGGTTTAATATTTCATATTTTAAATTTAATCTTTTAATTTTTCTTTCCCTTTTCAAATTTTGCTATCTTTTCCTCTCATTTTTATTTATTTTTTATTGTTATAACATAATTACATCAATTGCTCATTCCCTTTCCTCCCTTTAAACCCTCCCATATACTTCCCCTTGCTCTCTAAAATTCAATTCCTCTTTTTTTCATTAATTGGGATTACTTACATATATGTATGTATGTGTGTATTCCTAACTATAATCTTCCCAGTCTGTACAGTAGTACTTGTATGTAGACTTTCAGGACCGACCATTTGGTGTTAGCAAACTGTTGAGCTGAAGAGCTGCTGTGCTCTTCCCTGGGAGAGATGATTTTTCCTGTTCTCAAGCACTTTGGCTACTTCCTGCTGCTTTCTGGGGGATATTTGAGAGAAAAGGCAGCAACCTGATTTCTTTTAGATTAATGTGAAATATTGAAAGACATTTTTTGTTGCACACAAGATGAATGTACCATAGCTTCTTTAGGAAGAGAGAACATCTAAAGGACCCTGGGTAGGTTTAATCCAAGATAAAACTCCTACCTTAACATTTACTATCTGTTCATTCATCCTTAAAAGTTGCTAAGTAGGTATGCCCTGTATGCCAGTTAGTGATCTGTTGTTTAGGTAGTTGTCATGAATAACAATTTTGAAACCATTATTTCATAGGGTTGACATGCCATGGAAGAAAACTATAAGAATTGCAAATAAAATATGCAGAATGCCATAGTGATGATTAATATATAGTAATGAGGGAATAAAATTGTTGGGGTGTTTTACAGTTTTAAATAAGATGAATAGGGAAGAATATATTTAAAAGTAACATTAAGATTAAAGATCTGAAATATGTAAGGGCTTAATGCAAGGGGTTTAATTGTGTTATACTTTAACATTGTTGGAAGGATTAAGTTGAATGGTTGGTGAGGACGAAGTGCCTCAATGGGTAACCATGTCTATTCATTTTGTTTAATATGGAAGACTTTTGGGTGCTGGTTTCAAAGTCAGTACCACAAAAGATTATGTTAATGACCCTCTCTATATCTTAATTAACCAAATGGCAAAACCAATTAACCCCAGCAAAAAACATTTTTGTCTCAGGCACTTGAGCTGAAATATCTCTTAGAGAGGTGACTCTTGCAAACACAAGAATCTGTTTTTCATTAGTCAGGAGAAGCAACATCAAGTTCCCAAGTGAAGCATAAACTTTATGATATATCTGTTTGCTTCAGTTGGTCTCAGTGGTGATGACTGAAGTTTGCATTGTTTACCAGAAAATAAGAAAGAATCATATTCTGCAATCCTGATTTGCATGTGCCTTGCAGTGGAAGTGGAGCCCTGCTGCCAATAGGTGGTGCCAGAGGCTTGCTTGTCCCTGCAGTTCCCAGAGTTTGCAGACTGCTGCAATTGGATGAATTAATATGAGAATCCTCTAAAACTTCACATTGCAATGCTTGGAGATTATGCTTGCATCTTTGCCAGAAGTGCTTAAATGCTTCTTGTATGAATAACTTAGAGAATGTTATAACATTGGATTACTTTTTTAAAATAATAATTACATCTATTCATTTATTTTACATCTCAACCACAGTTTTCCCTTCCCTCCTGTCTTCCCATTCTCTCCCTGCCACCTCTCCTCTGCTCCCCAATCCACTACGCCTCTAAACATCAGATTCTTTATTTGTTTGTTTGTTTTTCAGTACAGAGTTTCTCTGTATAACAACCTTGGCTATCATGGAACTCACTTTGTAGCCCAGGCTACCTTCAAATTCTGCTTCTGCCTCCTGAATGCTGGGATTAAAGGTGTGTACCACCATGCCTGGCATGAATATCAGATTCTTTAAAGTATCATTTTATTTATTATTTGAATAGCATTATATTCTATATAATAATAGTATAAATGTGTGGTTATATAATATTATTAGAATAATATAAGTGACACTTTAAAAAAAATAGGCAGACACCTTAAAAGTGAGGGTCAGAGTGCTTCCTAGTCAGTAACCCTGAGGCTCAGAAAGGGGCAATAGCCAATACTGTTCAGAAGCTGAAATGAACAGAGAGGGTAACTGTGGAAGAACTACCACAAACAGAGCAAATGTTCAGGGGAGTAACAGCCTGTGAATGTCACATCACAGAGAGCACCAAGAAGTTGAAGACTCCCAGCAAAAGATAGTTTCAAACAAAAAATATGTCAGGCAGGATGAGTCCTTGAGGAGGTGTCTGTCAGACCTGGAATACTCACGGTGCCCAGCTGTGACTTACACTTTGAGGACACATGCTCTAGCTCATTCCATGTACTTAACAGTATACTGGGGAAGAACAACAGATCAAGAGAATTATGGATGGCCCTTGCTATGCTTGTCCTTTCCCTTTCCCTGCCCTGTGCCCATCCTGCAAGTCCACTTGGACACAGGTGGCAATGCTCTGAGCATGCCTTGGGTGAGTGTCCATGTGCCTGTCATTCAAACTTCAAGCTTCAAATGATAAGAATGAATCCTATTTTAAAAAATAGAGTCAGTCAGAGCTCATTTGTAATCAGAACTTGGCCATAGAGGTTGAGGGCGTGAATCCAAAGTCCTTTATATTAGACATGATGGTGCATATGGGTTTAGGTTCAAGAAATCACTCCAGATCAATTCTCTGCTACTTGTCCTGCCTGGGTCCATATACATGGTGTGATCAACAGAATAGACTGCGTGTTCTGGGTGCAAGATGAATGATTAGGGTGCTTAGCTATTATGTAATAAGAAGTCAATGTAGAATAAAGGAAGAGTGGGCAAAGATGTCTGATGTGTGTCGTGTGGAGGCTACCATCTAGTAAAGAGGGAAAATTATTTTATTAGAAATGATTTATATTATTATAAGTAACAAAAAGAATGGATGAGTGTGATCAATTTATATTCTATTCATTGCATCTATGATATATTCAAAATATTTTTTAAAATATGCAACCAAAGAATAATCATAAAAATACATACTTGTATACCCTTTAAGTCACTTGAGGAAAACATCACTCTGACATTTGATGCCTCTCAATTCTGAATTTAGGTTTACTTTGTCTTTGTTATTTGTTTTCACATTATATGCATATAACCATGGGCAACATAGTAGTTTGTTGCATTTGGTTCTAAACTTGCTGTTTATTCTCTTTGGGGTTCACCAACCCACATCAATCTGAATGCTGTAGTCTTGATAGGATTTAAAAATAAAGAAAAATAGAAAGCAAAGCATTCTAGAAACTAGTGTCATGATTCTTGGCATTTGCAGATGACAATGAGCTGAAGAACGCATGGAAAATTTAGTGGGGATATCTCACAATTGGTACGCTGTGAAAATTAAAGAAATGACAGTCTACATATTGTAAACACTATTCAGATGTATATAAAATGAACAAAACTACTGCATCTTAAAGTTCATGAGGTTTAGAAAACCATATGAAACAAATCAATTGGCTATTTTTCCATTAGCTATCTGTGGATGTGTGGGCTATCCCCTTATATTTCGCTTTACTGTGGTTGTGAATTTGTAGATAAAACCCAGAACAATCAAAACAATTACATAACAAAAATGAGCTCATGTTAAGCTGCTGATTTTGCATGGTGCTGAAAATATTGCACAACTCACATTTAGAAGAATAAAAGAAAATTCATCTGCTGACAGTGTAAAGATTGTCTGCACTATATTTTTAAGAGCAAGCTGACATTTTATTCAAATTCACAGACTTACAATAACAAATGAAGAAATTACTGGCTTATCTCAATAGAAACTTATTTTATGAATTGGATGAATAGTAGATTTTCTTCAGTAGCCTATACTCTCAGTAATTGCCTAGAACCCCATATATTACAAAGTAGTTACTGAAGTATTTGTCCTCTTATTAAATTACTTTTCCTTATTATAAGAGAAAATAATATTGTCCATGCAAAGAAATTCAAGAGTTCAAAACAAATTGTGAATGGAATATATCATCTTTACAAGTGTCCCAGTGCTGCTGCCAAGCAAGCTGGGTGGGGTGACATCCTCCATGGGATCAGAAAGATGTTCATATTTCTCCTTACAACACTATTATAAAAGGGTCTTAAAAGATCATGCAAGGGCAAGAGAATTTGGGGCTATCTATTGTAAGGAGGCCTCTCCTACAGATGAATGATGCCCTCAGCGAATTCCCACTCTGTGGAAGTTCGGATGGAGCAATGCTGAGTAAGGGAACAGATCTGTGAAAGTTCGGTTCTGAGAAACAGACATGGTGTCCCTTGATGCCGTTTCTAAAATGGGACATACTCCAGAAAGAAGAGAGCAACCTAGAAAGTTGTAAATCCAATTCTAGATCAGACCGTGGCAGGGAATGGGAACACACAATCCAGGGTGGATGAGGCCCTGTCAAGCAGTAGAGCAGGCTGGAGAAACGAGGGTGTCAGGAAGATGTTACAAACAGATGAAGTGCCCATACATGGCATGGACTGCTCTTCTACGTTATTAAGTACGTATCTACCATAAGAGTGTGGACTATTTTTTCTCTGAAAACACATATGTCACTTCACTCTTCATGTTAAGAATGTGCATAGACAGGAAATTGTCGATATACCACCTAGTTTAAAAGATAATATATGGAAGTGAAAACTCTTTGTGTCATTATAATTGTTAAACTTTAAAAAGATGAAAGTAAGAGCAAATAAAGTTAAAACGCTGTTGATGGGCATTGTGGCTCGGGCTCTTCAGAGATGGCAGTGAAGAGAGGAGCTGTGAGGAGCTAGCATGAATGCTTATTCTCTTATGAGACTAGATTCCCCTTTGATTTTTGCTGCAGCTGGAAATGGGAACCATCAGCAGCATAAAAGCTCTCTGTGAGGAAACAACAATCTGTGCAGGAGGGGGAACTTACTTGACTGGTTCTGACTTTTGACTAGAGAAGACAGCTAACTTACCATGGTGACCATAAGCTTAAGACTCCAGAGTTGAAAACAGCCAGCTGCTGTCAGGGAAAAAAGAACGCTAAACAGTCTGCCACAGTGAAATAGGAGAAAAGGATGATTAAGGGGAAATTGTGGATGGTATATAAAATAAATGAAAAAAATGTATAAAAAAGGAAAGAAAAGATAAACTTATCCATAAAGTTAATGCATCATTCAACTTTGGGAGTTCCAGGGTGCCATATGTTGCTTTTAAGTTTTATATTATACCTGTTGAAATTCAGAAAATTATGGCTGCAAGACTCAGTGCATTAACAACTAAAATTTAAAAAAAAATAGTATTTATAAATTGAAGGCAAAGAGAAACAGAAGAGAAGGTAGGACTACTAACACCCAAAGGTCATGTCAGAAGTCAGTAGCAGTCATCATCATCAATGGGGACAAGAAGGGGAAGTTTAAGTATGTTCTTTGAATATACAATGTTTGCCAGTGGATGAGAAAAATAGACAATCAGAAGAATAATATTAGAAGATGTGTTCCATGGAAACTGGGAAGATGCTCTATTGAAAAGAATTGTGACTCTACAATTTGCACAAAGGTGTGTGTGTGTGTGTGTGTGTGTGTGTGTGTGTGTGTGTGCTATGATTGGATTGCTTTGTTTTGGTATTCCTCTAAATAAGGCAATTTTTTTTTCTAAATTTTCAGTCATAGGTGTAGTTGAGAATTATTTTAATCCTAGTACTCAGTAAGTTTCTCTTTTGTTTCTCGAACAATCAGTGGTTTCCTATTCTGTTCCTATTTCTTTAAAGGCACAATACCATTGGTTTATATATGTCTATTCTACTTGAATATCCTAAATTTGACTTGTTTCTTGACTAGTTTTCATCAGTGTCTTAATAGGGTTTTCCCTCTTGGTTCATTGTATTTATTTACATCATGTGAACAGTTTCTTAAAGATTATTAATTAGTTCTTTTTATTTATTTCAATGTATAATACATAAGGCTATGAATTTTCATATTGTGACAGCTTTAACTATAAAACACAGATTTGGGGTGATAGTGTGTTTTAATCACGGTTTTGGTCATTTTCAATTTTTTCCCCTTAGATTATAATTTGTTATGTGAGGGATTCAGGATTTTTAAAAAATTAAATTCTATTTTCATGTTACAAAAAGAGAACAAAGTATATATTTTTTATGAATTATACTAATCAAAAATTATAAATGGGGTTTATTAGGATATATACTTTTATTAAATTTCAAAGAAAGCTCAAAAGCTATTAGCATTCTTTCTCATTCAGTTTAGTATATTCATGCACATTTAGAAAACTTTATAATCCTAACTGATATTTTATAGACTGAGAAAGAAGAATTCTTGCCAGGCTTTCCCTGTTTTGTCAGCTGTGGACTAAGACACAAACATTAAAGTCATCTGTTTCCGATGATACATTTTTTCATTCTGCTAACATTTGTTTTATTTTTGCTTTACAAATTCTGAAGAGATAAATCTTTATTACTGACTGTATAGTACAACATGTACATGCTGTCCTAATAATTTGGTCTTTAAATTTAACACATTTCATGGTTCTTACAGATTCTACTTTCTTTTTGGTGTGATTTGTAATTTTCCACCTCACTCACCGAGGTCCTTTGATATAGTGTGACTTTCATTTGCTAACTTTTTTGCTTACCTACTTTCCCCCTACTGCACAAAGCTTTTAAGGTCTGAAGGGAAACTCTAGCTTTGACCACTTATTTCCTGGTTTATTGCATTTTATGTTAGATTAACAAATATTGCAACTTCTAAAAAATACTTAATCACTTGTTCCATTTCTTTCTTTCTTCTTAAGTTGGGACCAGCCCTACCTAATCATAGTCACATTTTTGCCTTTGTGATCTTGATACAGCTTTCCTCATGATTTTGTTGAACTCCAATTTCCAATGTCATAGAAAATGAAATAAGTCAGTTCTAAATGTGAAACCTGTGACACCTGTGACTACTTGTCAGGGCTCTCTTCTAGCTCCCTTTGTATTCCCTCAACTTGTGTTGTCTTCATGAACACTGAACCCTTGACATACATCCATGGCCCTCACCATTCTCAGGATAACCCAACAAATACAGGTTACACTAGTCTTCATGGAAGGCACTTGTTTTTCTTTCTTACCTTGCTGGTAAACTATCCTTTCTTGTACCCTATGACACATTTGCACTAATATACATTTTAACTCTTGAATCAGATTATGCATCTTGTTGAGCAATCAATAATGAAAATATTTCTAGGAAATTTGACTGCTAATGAGATTTTGTGATGCAACTGTTAATGATTTTAGATGTGATGGAATTATTGTGTCTTGTTTGAAAAAGTTAAATTTTTACCATGAAGTTATGGGTAATGAGATCTCATGGAAAACTTGTTATAATGTCTGATACTTGGTTCAAAATAGTCTGTGGGTAGATAGTAGGTGGGACAGATTATCTGAGCTGAAAGAAAGATAAATTGAGTGATGGAGAATTGGCAGTTCATTTACTTGTCTCTTGACTTTTGTGTATATTGGAAATTTCTCACCATCAAAAAATTAAGGAAAACCATAAGTTTTGAGAATGTTAATTATATTATTTGTGTGTGTATGTGTGTGTGGTATGTATATTGTTTGTGTGTGATGTTTATGCTTGTTGGCAAGTAAACTTTCCCCTGCATGCTGTATATGTGTGAAAACAGAGCTAATAAAATATCAGAATCTTCAGCAAATATCACTCAACTTATTTCTTATTTATTTAAGACAAGGTCTTGCAGCTACCCTGGAACTTCAGATTTTCTCTGACTAGCTTGAATGGCCTCTGTTTGAGAGACTGAATTTTAAAAGAGACTGACTATTTGAACGACTGACTTTTTTAAGTGTTTGAGTTTTTAAAACTGTGGGGCATTTACAATTTGGAATGTTTATATTGTTATGTTGATATTAGTATGTGATCTTGTGGAAGAACAAGAAAGGGAAGGTGTAGCTTAACAATAATGTGTGTGTGTATTGACTTGACAAGGGGTCAATTGTGCTTGCTAGTTTTGTCAACCTGACACAGGTAGACTTTTCTGAAAAGAGGGAACCTCAGCTGAGAAATTGCTTCCACTACATCTGGCTGTAGGGCAGTTACTTAATTAGTTTTTGATGGGGGATGGTTCTGCCTCTTGAGTGTGGTGCCATCCTTGGGATGGTGGTCCTAGGTTCTACATGGAAGCAAACTGAGTGAGCTATGATGAGCAAGCCAGTAAGCAGCATTCCTCTATGGCCTCTGCATCAGCTCGTGCCTCCAGGTTCCTGTCCTGTTTGAGTTCCTGTCCTGGATTCCTTCAGTGATGGACTACAATGTGGAAGTGTAAGCCAAATAAACCCTTTGCTCCCCACCTTGCTTTTTTGGTCATGGTGTTTCACCTTAACAACAGAAACCCAAAGTAAGACACTATTCTTGAATTTACACTGACCTGCCTGCCTCTGCCTCCCAAATGTTTCGATTACTCCTGTGTGGTACCACACTTGCTTAGCATCAACATTTAATAAAAATGTTTCAATTACAGTGTTTAAGGTAGCTACAATTATGTGATGATTAATACTGAAACTTGGTAGGATCAAAAGTCACTTTAGAGCCTTGTCTCTGGACGTGTTTGTAAAATAATGCCTAGATCAGGTTAGTAGACATGAGAATCACCTTCAGTGTCCATGAAATGGAATCCTGGATTGAATAGAAAGGAGAAATGGAGCTGAGCAGCTGCATTCATTATTCTCTGCTTCCTGAATACTAAGGTAGTATGACCAGCTGCCTCAAGTCCCTGCCCCCATGACTTCCTACCATGATGAGCTGTACCCCTAAACTATAAACTCAAAATAAGCTTCTCTTCTGGAGGCTGGCATTGCCTGATGTTTCATTCCAGTACTGAGACAAGTAACTGATATAAAGTGCTTTCACCCAGAGACCATTTGTTTAAACATCTTTTGAAATGTAGAGATAATTTTTTTTTATCATTACCTAAATTCAATATTTCATCACAAACCCCAGAACATTGATTATCTGTTACTCTTTCTGAAGTTAGTTGATATATATTCATTAGTAGAATATTTTCTAGCCAATGCCTTCTTCATGCATCAATGCAGTAGATAGTAGAGAAGAGACAAATAATAAAAAGCTATAAAATTTGGTATTGATTTTCAAAAGCATGTCAGAAGTATCTCTAAGAGCCTCCTTGGTTCACTGTGCCTTTGCTGAGCCATATTCAAAACAGGAGCTCTAATGGGATGAGACATTTAGAGATTCTGTTTGAAAACTGAGATTCCAAAGCTGAATGTCCAGTTTCTCGCTGGCCTTGTCCCCTGTATTTTTATAAACTAATGAGGCTTGCCATGTTTTTCTAAGAATTGGTAAGAAAAATCAGTTTTCATAATAGCTGGTGCTGGTGAGATGATGCGGGATATCTCAGGAATGTATACAGATTAACTTTCTGAAGACATCCTGAGATTCAAAAACAGAAAACAATATAATAATATAGGGGGAAAAGTGAAGTGAGACGAGGTGAGAGAGAGAAGGGAGGGGAGGGGAGGGGAGGGGGGAGGCATAGAGAAAAGAGGAGATCTCTAAAAATGAAAATCATCAATAGAGAGAGATGGCTCAGCAGTTAAGAGCACTGCCTGATGTTCCTGAGGCCCTAGGTTCAGTACCTAGGTCATCCATGTTGCACCAGGATAAAAAAAAAATTAAAAAAAGAAAAAAAGAAAATTATCTAGCAGGAGGACTGATGGAGATTAAGTGACCTACTCTACTTTCTCCAGACATATTTAGGTGTTTATTGCATGATTATTGAGGCCTATTATGCTCATAGTACCAAGTTACATCACAAAACAAAAACAATAAAATCCCTCCCCTGACTCAGGGTTCCATTGTAAATCTAATGTTTTCCCACTGAATTTCGACCTGGACTATGTATAACCTCTCTTGTTGTTTCACTATACTTTTTTTCATTTTAAGAATTATTCATAACCCTTTCTGCCTGTTTTTAGTACATTTTGAATACAATTCTTGGAAAACAAGCAATTAACAATTTCTGATAATTATCTCCTGGGAAAGGACTTCAAGAGAGAAGTTTCAGGGGTCTAATGATAATTATACAAAATAAGAACTTTATAGTGTGAGTACCATAAGACACTGTGTTTTATTATAATGGGTTCCCGTAAATCTGCTGTGTGAATTTGCATAGATTTTGATTTAGCCCATTCACAAATGTATCACAGGGGCCTTCAATTTATAGAACTGGAAATGAGCTTAGAGATTTGACCATTCAAATTCCATACATTTCAGGTGATTGAACTGAGCCTTTCAGAAAGAGGGATATGCTCTGAATGCACAGTTGTCGGAGGGTTTAGAAGCAGATTTGCCATTTTCTTGCCTATACCCTAGCTCTTGTTCCTCCCCCATTTTTTAAACATCCCCCAGATGCTGCACTCTTGAATCTTCTTAGACTTCTTTCTCTCCTTACACAAGACAAATCATACAGCCCAGATGATAATACCAGTACTCCATATGCACTGCAAAGGTAATCCATGTGATTATTTCATCAAAACTGTGTAATTCTGGGGAGGTCAAGATGATTAATATTTTTCTAACAGAGCTTAGTGTATTCAGAATACTCAGTAAGACTGAGTAGATGAAAGCCAAAATTCTAAAATACCTTTGAAGATTTTCTGCAAAATAAAAACAATTTAAGCTAAATTTATTTTATGTATCTATACTTACTAATGCTTAAATGTTGCTACAAAATATATGGCAAAATTTAGAGAACAATAAAGACATAAAGTTCATTTCTATGAATTTTAAATTTTTGGTTCTTAAGCAAGTGGGAACTCATGAACTATAGACCAACAGTTATGGAGTCTAATGGGCCTGGACTAGGTTCTTTGCATAAGCGAGACCATTGTGTAGCTTGATCTGCTTAAGGGACCCTCTTTCAGTAGGATCAGGATCCATCTCGGTGCATGAGCTGACTTTTTGGAGCCTATTACCTATGGTGGGACACCTTATACATCCTTGATGCAGGGGGAGGGGCTTGGACCTGCCTCAACTCAACATACTAGGCTCTGTTGACTCCTCATGTGAGGCCTTATCTTTTCAGAGGAGGGAATGTGGGGTGGGTTATGGAGATAGGCTTGAGGGAGTAGTAGGAAAGAGTGGGATCTGTGGTTGGTATATAAAATGAACAAAAATTTCTTAATAAAAGAAAATGTTGGTTATTAAAAATAACTAGGTTTATAAACATACTAAAATGAAACTTTTAAGAACAAATGATTGTAACAGGTAGTATTTATTTTACTATAAATTTATATTTCAAAGAATGATAAATTTTTTTCAGAATTTTTTAATAGTTGAAAAATGAACTTTTCTTTTATGTCAACTTTATTAGATTTGTCTATTAATTTATTTTTAGTTTCATGGAACTGGATAATTTAAATGGTGAGACCAATTTAAAGAATACCTTCTTTCAAAAAGATTTATTGAAGTTTCATTAATTAAATAACTATATTAGCTTCAAATAATTTTAAATTTATTTTTATAGAATAATTTTATTATACTCCTTTAATATGTAATTATTAAACACTCTTTGTATAAGGGGATTTAACGGACTGTGTCTGATTCCCCAGATATTATTTTAAATTAGAAAAATTATCACTCAAAATTTTACACATTTTAAAAATTAATTTGTACACGTAGCATTCAGAGGATAGGCAAGAGAGATGTGAATGCTGTCTTCTGGCCTTGTCATGGGTAGAATAATCATGAACCCTTAAGTATGGGATTAACTAGTTGTGGTTTACTATGTAAGATTAACACAGAATCAATACAGCTGAAGCTTAGGCTTGGCTGAAATCCAGGGTAAATGAGTCTGTACAAGCCCTACCCCTACTGAAGAGGTAAGCTAATAATGCCACAGATGAGTTGTCTGGGAGGGAAGAAGACTTTGTTTCAGGTTGTGGCCACTGACAAGTCTCTCATGTTCCATTGGGTAGCCCCTCACACAAATGGGCATCCCCTCACACACCTGGATAGCCCCTCACACACATGGATAGCCCCTCACACACATGGGCATCCCCTCACACACATGGATAGCCCCTCACACACATGGATAGCCCCTCACACACATGGGCAGCCCCTCACACACATGGAAAACCCCTCACACACATGGATATCCCCTCATACACATGAATATCCCCTCACACGTGGGTAGCCCCTCACACACATGGATATCCCCTCACACACATGGACAGCCCCTCACACACATGGACAGCTCCTCACACACATGGATAGCTCCTCACACACATGGATATCCCCTCACACACATGGATAGCTCCTCACACACATGGATAGCTCCTCACACACCTGGATATCCCCTCACACACATGGGCAGCCCCTCACACACATGGACAGCCCCTCACACACATGGACAGCCCCTCACACACATGGACAGCCCCTCACACACATGGATAGCTCCTCACACACATGGATAGCTCCTCACACACATGGACAGCCCCTCACACACATGGATAGCTCCTCACACACATGGGCAGCCCCTCACACACATGGATAGCCCCTCACACACATGGACAGGCCCTCACACACATGGATAGCTCCTCACACACACGGGCAGCCCCTCACACACATGGACAGGCCCTCACACACATGGATAGCTCCTCACACACATGGATAACCCCTCACACACATGGACAGGCCCTCACACACATGGATAGCTCCTCACACACATGGATAGCTCCTCACACACATGGATAACCCCTCACACACGTGAGTAGTCCCTCAGACATATGGGTAGCCTCTCACACACTAATGAACTGTGTGGGTCATCAAACAATCAAAACCCCAAGAAGTTTGAAAGGACATGTTGGGGTAGATATGGGGAAGTTTAGGGGGACAAAATTTTTAGTAGGATATATTTCTCACATACATATGTGAAATTCTCAAGAATAGAGAAAATTTTTTAATTCTAAAAAGAAACTAGTTTACAAAAAGGAGTGCATACTTCTGTAAGAATATATTGTTTATAAGAAAATTGTAAGGGTAAAAGTTCTATTTTACCATGTGAATAAACTTTAATGGTAAGAAAATAAAATTAATTTGCAAATTGAATATTTTGTTATTAATTTGATTAGAACACCAATATTTGATTATATCCATGCCTCTTGTATTAATGTTACCATCTAGAAATATTTTTTCCTCTGAAAAGCCAGCCTTTCTTCTCTTCATTATGACATGTTTAAATCCTTTTTTTGAAAGTTAATGTCTTTTTGGCTACCCATTTTCTATATATTCTATGCTTCCTTTTTTATCATACCTCATTGACCAGATGATCATTCTTTTATATATCAATAGTGATAAAGGGTAGTACATTTTTAAATGTTTTTGAAAAATATTTTCTTTCAGAAATTATATGATCCAGGAAATTTCCCTATTCTAGGGATCACTGGCATATTGATATGAATAAGTACAGATTGCATGAAATATGATTACACTGAAATATAGCTTATTCCTTCTTCAGAATTGTCCTTGTGATTGTATAGGGAATTATGTAGGAGGGAAGGTCTTAGTTTGTATGCAAACATGCAAAGCTTTTTTAACTATTAATATACTCCCTTTCTCTAGTTTTTTTTATTTATTTGTGTGTGTGTGTGTGTGTGTGTGTGTGTGTGTGTGTGTGTGTGAAGATTTTACAGCCTGACTGTGCCTTCACACTTACAATGTTCTCCCTAATCTCACAACCAAACTTATTTAGTCACAAATACAGAAGATACCTCAGTACATCTCTATAGATACTGATTTGAATACAATCAGCAGCAAACGACAATTTAGGTTTCTCATCTAATTCTACATCAGTCTGGGCAAAGACACTAAATAGTAGCTAGCTTTGCAATCATTATGCCTCAAGAAATTTTCTTTTAGGCTTCTGTGTTTAACATTATGGAGGAAACAGAAAAAAATGCAGAATTACTAATCCACTGAAAATGTTTTCATTTTCCTAGGCTTGATTACATATTCATGGATAGGTGTAATGAAATTTCACATGTTAGAGGAAAGAATAGGGATCTAAATAAAGTTGAGACAAGAAGACGAAATCAAAGGAGAGCCGTTTGTGTGAAGATTGAGGGTTTAGCTTATCTGTCTCCAGTGTCAATATCCTAGGCAACATAAAATTTAACTATGGCTTGACTTTCATGAAATAGACTAAAAACAAGTTTTATTTTTAGAATTTACTATATGCAAGATTTTTTCCATAGAACATTAAATGTAGCCTAGAAATGGTATATAAACAAGTCACCTTGGTCAATCTGCTGTTTATATACTTCAAAAGGAAATTGAACAGCGTAAGTTAGAGTGAAAATGAGTTATCTAACTAGAAAACGTGATACAATAATAAGAATAAAATAATCCCCTATCAATGAGTGTGGCAAAATACATGCTTTTAAGAGAAATTTTAACTCAATGTATCTAAAACAAAATTTCCATGATAATTTAAACTGGTAATAAACCTAGAAATAAAAACTAATATGGATTGTCTTTGAATAGAAAATCCTCAGGGCCAGGTAGTATTTATTGATATTGTGTAGTAAAAGGAAAAAAAAACACAATTACTTCAGCTACTTTTTCAGCAGAGGCTGCTTACAAGGAAAACTTCTTAGTGCAGTGTGGACCTGGATTCTCTACAAGATGCCTTTTTATGAGAACTTCAATGCTTCAATGAATGTTCCTCCAATCTGATCTACTCCCTCCTTCCCTCTGCACATGACATTTTTCAAGAAACAAACACAAGTGGCAAATATACCTTGTTCACTGGAGCTATAGATTTTTCAGGATATTCACTTCAGAGTGATGTAATTTTCCCCTTAAATTACCAGCAGACTTAAAAAAAAAATAATTCAGAATTTCATGTCCTATCTATAAGTTACAAAGAAACTTCTTGTTTGTCCATATTTTAGTAGCTTTTAATGAAAAGAATTACATCATCTCCCTTGTCCTTGTCTCCCCTACCCTCCTCATGTGTCCTCCTCCTCTCACTCTCTCAAATCCATATCCTATTCATTAATTGTTACTGCTACATATGTGTGTGAATAAATATGTAAATAAAACTGGCTTAGTCTATTGTGTGCACATATAAATAAATATGTAAATACTACTTGCCTAGTCTATTTAGTGTTTGTGTATATTTGTTAATAAAGATGTAAATACAACTTGCTTATTCCATTTAGTGTGAGTGAGTGTGAGTGAGTGTGTGTGTGTGTGTGTGTGTGTGTGTGTGTGTGTGTGTTTAGGACTGACCGCTTGATATTGGGTAACCACTAAAGGTGCTCACCTCTTTTCTAGGCAGATATTAATTGCTTGTAATTCTTCATCTAGGATTGATGATTCTGTATATTTTGCTAAAATTTTGTAGGTGAGATTCCATGAAACATTCTATAGATGAATTCTACAAATTCATTTATTTTTCACAAAAATCTGTTATAAATTTTTGTTGTTGTTCTTGGCCTTAGTAACTTTCTAACTGCATCCTGATTAAATAATAAGAATGAATAACTTGGTTTCAATGGGTAAATTGCCCACCTTAGGAAATACTTATTGTACAAATGACTTCCTCTGTGCTGATCAGTGTAGCTTTCCTATGAAAAAATGGACAAATGATTAAAAAATTACAAGACAATTTATCCCACTCAGCATTCCTTAGTTTCTAGTAGTACTTTGTGTAAGGTTGAGCTTCCTGGGATTTCTTCTGTCCATTTTAGCATGTGTACTGTTTTCCTTGTTCACCCTTGTCCAATACAGAAGGTCAACTGTTCTGTATTGTAAGTGTCAATATACAGACTGAGGAGTACATATGTACATATATTTTAATATATAATATTAGAGTATATATTCGTATAACAGAAATTATTGAACAAAGAGGTCATGAATTTGAAGAGGGCAATAATGGGTATATGGAAAGGTTTGGAGAGAGGAAAGGAAAGGGAAAAGTATGTAATTATATTATAAACACAGAAAGTATAAGAAATAATAATAATATAAAAGAATATACAAAGAGGGCAGAACAGTCCTTGTTCTCCCTTTCTGTTCTTGATCCAGCTGGGATCTCCTGCTCCCCTAAGCTCTCTTTCCCTTGAAACTTGCTCTTCATTACTCCCACTCTCGTCCAGATTGTTCATGTAGATCTCATCCATTTTTCTGTCATTGGGCAATCCCTGTGTCTTTCTTAGGGTCCTGTTATTTTAGGTAGCCTCCCTGGAGTTGTGTAGCAGTCTAGTCATCTTTGTTTTACATCTAGTATCCTACTATGAGTGAGTACATACCATGTTTGTCTTTCTGAGTCTGGGTTACGTCACTCAGAATGATTTTTTCTAGACCCATCCATTTGCCTACAAACCTCATGATGTCATTGTTTTTCTCTGCTGAGTAGTACTCCATTGTGTATATGTACCACATTTTCTTAATCCATTCTTCAGTTGAAGGACATCAAGGTTGTTTCCAGGTTCTGGCTATTATAAACAATGCTGATATGAACATAGCTGTGCTGTGGATATCACTCTGTATAAATAAAATGCTGATTGGCCAGTAGCCAGGCAGGAAGTATAGGCGGGACAAGCAGAGACGAGAATTCTGGGAAGTAGAAGGTAGAGGGAAAGACACTGCCAGCTGCCGCCATGTCAAGAAGGATGTAAGGTAATGGTAAGCCACAAGTCACATGGCAAAGTATAGATTTATAAAAATGGGTTAATTTAAGATAAAAGAAGTAGATAACAAGAAGTCTGCCATGGCCATACAGTTTGTAAACAGTATCAGTCTCTGTGTGCTTACTTGGTTGTGTCTGAGCGACTGTGGGCCTGGCAGGAAAAAGAGATTTGTCTAACTGTGGGCCAGGCAGGAAAACTCTTACTACAAATGGCGCCCAACGTGTTGGCAAGAGTTTCCACCTAAAACCTAACAAAAAAGATTCTAAAACGGAGCTAAAAACAGCTTCCTAGTTGTCTCTCTCAAGTTAGCGGCAGCCTGCCCCTTTGAGCTACTGTGGCAGGTTCCTGGCGTGTGTGTCTGACCTGCAGTGTGGCGGGAATGAGGAGTCTACAAGCAGCACTTTACTCTGCTGCATGGTGGATTTAGCCTTTGCTAGTTAAAAAAAAAAAAAAAAAGTTTCTGGGTTATGCGCTGCTTTGATAGAACTGCTTCTGATAGTTGATGGTACACATGGCTCCAGACCCAGAGCTGGCGGTAAACTGTACCACCACCATGTTGGGAAGCTGAGGTGGACGGAGCCAGCAGCCACAGTGGCTTTCAGTATTATAAAGATGGATATTACACAGAGAATCTGGTTTATCTTGTATTTGGGATTTTTAACTGCAGAAAAAGATTTGATCATGAAAGCTGTTGAGTTAAACAAATACGTAAATTTTAAAGGTACCTTGACTTCAAAATTTGGATATAAGGATATGTTGCTTTGGAAAAGAGTCTCTGCTTTTGTTTCCACAGAAAGCCAGAGGCTGTGGATTTGTTCCAGATTAAGATACATCAGGTTTGATCAGCCAAGACCCCCTGAAAGGTCTCCAATGGCACCATGGCCCAGATGATCCGACATCCAAAATGGTTTCAAGGCAACTGGCTCAGGGGTTTACCCTCATGGACTACTCTATAATCCTAAAATTTTCTTTATGTCCCCATAAGATACAGTGCCCCCCTCCAGCAGGAAGTAGTAAGAGAAACTATGCCCAATTTCCCAAAATTATCAAGCTGGCTTTGGAGATGGAATGGCTCACTCCTTCTCTAAACCCAGACATATTGCTAAAAAAAAAAAAAAAAAAAAAAAAAAAGTTAAGAGATTCTTGTGTCCCAAATCAGAAGAGCCCTCTGATGTGGGACAGAGAAAAACCAATATTTTTATTTAAATTAGGTTGATGATAAATGTGATCTCTTTCTAAAAAAAAGGGGGCATATGATATAGATATTGTAGGATGAAAGGGTAGATTAATAAACTTACTTTTAAAGAACAACTTTTTTAAAATGTCTTACATTGGTATAGATTTTAGTCTATTGATACAAATTTAAAGTTGATTTTGTAATTCTGTATGTATATTTCTACTCTCGTTTGAGGTATTATGTTTATGCAACTCATTTAGATTGTAATGGATAATTAAGAAATATAGATCAATTAGTCTTCTATGATAGTCAAACTTATAGTCATGTTAAGTTTTCTAGGTATACATAGATATATTTCAGATAGACAGGTAATCTTTAAACACTTCAAAGGTCTACAGAATATGGCATTTAAAATATTTTTAAAATTTAGACTTTCTGGACAGTGAGACATGTCTGCTCCTGGCAGCACTGTTTTACTTCAGAGAGGAACATGGGCATTGAAGACACTTCATATGGAGTTTATCTTCACCTTGGCAAAAATAGCCATTTGGGCAAGAAACTGTTCTTGCCCGGACTGCTTGATCAACTGGACATGCAGGATTCATAGAAAGGTGACCACTGAACTTTGCTTGACAAAATGGTCCTTCAGGTTCCTGCTTCTCAGAGGAAACTGCCAGACATTCTACAGGACACTGAAAAAAGTGACCAAGGGACTGAATCTACCAGGTTGAATTGAATCCCCAGGGAAGTCTTGGCCCTGGAAGGAATGGGAATGGAGGGGAGGGGCTGGGGGAAGTTGGGGGGGGGGGAGCGAGTGGGGAGGATAGGGGAACCCATGGCTGATGTGTAAAATTAAAACACAAATATATATATTTTTTTTTAAAAAAAAGAGGGCAGAACAATCATTTAACTCTTTCAACATGGGGCTGTTTTGAGTTTCTACGTTACTTTCATATTTTGTTCGGAAAGGTAGTGCTTTCTGAATTACTGAACCAGAAATAATGCACAAAGGACATCATAATAATTGAAGGTCTTAAATATATGATACTTGTATTATTGCACTGTAAAGGGAGTACTTGTTTATTCAATAAGTAATACCCCCTGTACAGCTGAACACAGAGAAGGAACTGGGAAGGGAAGATGGTTTGGGCCCTCGAGTTACATTTGGTGCTTGATGCTTGCCATTGCTTTCCCCTGGGAGTTCACTTATATGAATTGAGAACATCTCCAATAAAGTGCAGTGAATGGGAAAGAAATGTGTGTGGGGAAAGCAATATCTCATTAATTGATTTTCTGATAGAAACAGGCTATATTTCTCCTGAGGTGTCAAACACATTTTGTCAATTGCTTTTGAGACAGTGTTATTCAAATTTTTAGCAATTCATTGTTGCAAATCAGCAATTATTAATAATTAGGTGCAATAGGTACTTAAAATATGGAGTGCTACAAAAAATAGGAATTTGTTATATCATCAGCAAACTTATGGAACCTTTTCAAACTATTAGTGGGTCACTATCTTCTTTAGGAGTTCAGGAAATGTTCAACAGAAGTGTTCTAAAGTTCATGTATTTTCCACAAAAAATTTTGTTACCTTTTATTGCTCTGGACATTAGAAACTTTCCACCTACCTCCTATGAGAACAGAAATTGCACAGACAGAAAAGTCATTGTGTACTATTAGCTGAGGACATACATCTTCTGATTCTAATTTTCATTTTCCATCACCTCATCTACATTTTCACTCAGTTAACACCTTCAGTATTCCACTGATGAAAACAATAAGAGAATGATAATAAATTCACATTGATCATGATACTTCCATTGGTAATCTCTATCTATATCTCTATATAGAAATAATATATGTATATTATATGTTTAATGTATATAGTCCCCATTACACACATACATATACACATACACATACATACATACATACAAATGTGTATATATAAAGAGAGATAGATGAGGATTTAAATTTATACTAAAATATGTATGTTACACTCCTTTGTATAATTACAACTCATTAATGGTGAGAATTTGTTTCTTGTGTCTTTTTTATTTGTTTTAGGAGGCATATATATAAAAGGAAATCTGAAAACTATTAGTTTTCATTGTTACAGATGTAACATTTATAAACACAAAAACTAATGTTGGAAACCTATATCAAGCCATGTTTGGTGATAAATAAATAATATGTAGCTAAAAACAAATGGTATTACAACAACAAAATGTTTTTTATAAATGTACCACTGAACTATATCAATAAAAATAAAAGGACAATCTATAAAAGGAGACATGTCGTTGAAAGGAACAGAACACAATGTGATTAATTAATATATGCTATAACACACAGGAAAGAACAATTTAAACAAATAGGAAATACACATATTCACATGTAGGAAAAACAGGAACCATATATAACCCTGTATATAAAGATCCCCTCAAATTAATAAAGACTTAAGCACATGGCCTAAACCTTTCAAAACAATTTTAACATTACTTTGGGCATTGATATTTCTAGCTGTCAATCTAAAAGCCCAGCAACAAAGAAAAAATGATGGAGACTAAGAAAATAGAATTCTTCTGTTCAGCAAACAAGCCCAACTAATGGCACAAAAAGATAGCCTGTTGAATTGGAGAAAATATTGCCAAGCTGTCTGATAATGAAATCATGTGATTTCAAAATGCATATGATAAAAAATTAACAAACAGAGAGGAAACAATCTGATTAAGAAACTCAATGGATTCCTCAAAATAATTTGGAATGATTTTCCCAGAAGAAAAAAGGTACATGTTCAAATATATTTTATTTTATTAACTGTCATGTTGGAATAAATGTTATGAGAGAGACAACAAAAATATTGATGCACATGTGGAAAAAAAGGATCCCTTTACCTAGTGTTAATTGGCACAAACATTATGGAAAATATCGTGGAGATGCCTAAAAAAAAAAATCTACCGTGCAAAATTGTAAACTCTAATTCTACAACTGCATTTATTGCATGAAAATGAAATCAATACATCAGAGTGATTTTTGCATTTTCTAGATCATCCAGAATTAGCAGAAAAGATATTATTTTATTGTTTTGTCTTCATCACATGATAAGAGAATAAAGACAACGTTGCATGACCGTGTGTGTGTGTGTGTGTGTGTGTGTGTGTGTGTGTGTGTGTGTGTGCAATGAAATGTATAAGGAGATGAAATGTTAGTTTGATTGTTAAATTCATTTCATGGTGTATATTTGTATCAAAACACCAGATTGGACAGCATACATAAAAATTTTCATTTAAGTATTTCCTTAATAATATGATAAAATAAAAACAAGAGATGAAAGTTCCTAATAAAAACAATAATCATTCTATTTAAAGATTATTTGCCTTCCTCACACACAAATAACAAACAGTAGGAATCATTATTTAAGTCCAGTAATGTTATATAGTTAGAACTAATTTAGAAAAATTAGGAGAACACAGTAAGTTTTAAAGATGACTCTTGAGAACCAGGATATTGGAGACAGTATCTGTTGTTTCATATAATTATATATGTATGCATATGTATATATATAATTATATATGTGTGTGTACATATATGTAAATATATATCACTGAAACAAAGTCAGAGATATATTAATGTACTGAGAAAAATATGATAAATGCTTTAAAATAGTATGATTGTTAAATTTTCTTTTCTGTGTAGGAGTGATTTTTGATGTCAAAAGGAAAAGAAATCCAGACTTGGTCAGCATTTTACCATTACAATATTTTACAGGGAAGTCACAGCACAGTTTGGAGAATTTCCACAAGGCTGGTATTTATTAAACCAAAAGTGAAAATTACTTTCTTCACTTTTATTGGAGTACAAACATTTTGTAGTGTTTGTCAGGATAGCTTTATAAGAGACCGAGAAATGATAAATGGTTATGTGATGAACTGCTACTGGAGGAGAGCCGAAGGGATTCTGGTTTCTGCTGTGTATAAAGGATGACATTCAGGATTATAAGGAGTATTACTTTTCTCCACACAACTCTCTTGAGGTTGAATCTGGGACGCTCTCACTGTCTATGGTTAATTGAAAACAAAGGTTATGTTTCACCTTTCTAAATCTTGCTGGAACATAATTAAGCTGTGCATTTCAGTAACAACAGATTGTTTTCCTAATTAAGTAGCTGAAGTGATAATTGAGGAAGGATATAATACAATTAAAAATTAAAGTCTGAGACCTCCGATTATTATCTGATTATATTTCCAAAAAATATAGAACAGCCTCTTTATATTTAAGAAAGATCACTGACTGCCTGCAAAGCTACAGTTGCTGAGCATCCTTAATCTCATGTAGACGTGGCGAAACCTGTTTAAGGTGCTGTGTAAACATATAGGAGAACATGTGTCATGGGCCTGGAGCAAAAAAGCAGGAAAGTGATAGTGTGATCATAGTTAAAGCAGACACAAAATACATAGTACAAAATCACTCAGTGAGAAGATATAGCTCACGTTTTCTTGCCGGAGTAGACCCAAGAATGCCAAAGAAGAGAAAAATGTTAGCAAATCAAATGCAATTTTTCATAAAAAGAATACAACATCAGGATCACATAGGGATTTATTCCAGAAAGGCATATCTGATGAAACATTTTAAAATGAACCAAAATATTTTACGATAAATCAGAAAAAAGTACGCATCAGGAGATGCAGTAACTACATCTGACATAATTCAATATCCATTCAGGATTTAAAAAAAAAAAAAACAACTCTTGGAAAACTAGAATTGAAGAGAATATCTTTAATGGAACAAGAAGTTTCTGGAAATAAAAAATATATATACACTAACATAATAATATTTAGTTAATAATTATTGCATTATTTTTTCCCTGAAATCAGGGCTAGAACAAGCTGTTCATGCTCATCATTCCACAGGACAAAGTCACTACAGTAAGGACAAAAACAGCCTTGTTTCTGGACTGCTTGATTGTACATACAGAAAATCTAAAGCAATGTAGTCTGTTTGAAATTGAAGTAATTACCAGTAGATTAGTCATCCCAAAGAGTCAATACATAAAATATTTCCCCTTATGCCAGTGATAGCAACAGAAATAAAGAAAAAGCCACTTGAGAAGAAGACCATGAATAGTGGAATTATTCAATTCCATTTTCAGAATAAAACTAATAAAAGATGTGAGAAATATCCAGACATTTTCAAAATCTATGTAAAGATGTGAAGACCATAGTTGTCATTTATCAACAAATTAATCTATAAAGCTACCCCAATCCTAAAATTACCAATGACCTTTTTAAAAATGATAATTTTATTCTATAATTTAGTATGAAAATACAAATACTAAAAATATTTTTAAAATACCATGAAAAAGGTAAATGGACTTAAGAAACCTAAATATTGTAACTTATTTAAAAGCAATGATAAATCACTAGATATAAGAATACTGAAAGTTGAATACAGAAATAAATACATCATATATGTATATATATGAAATATGGCAAATATACAAATTTAATTATGATAGTTCCATTTGTAATAATTCTGAACTATAAAACAAAGTTCTATCCACAATAGAATTGAAAAATGAGTTTTAATTTATTGATACAATCAGATACAAAATAAGTCTGAAAATGAACAGAATATTGTTGAACACAACAGTATATCTGACTTTCATAAAATCTTACAGTATGTAGGTATGATTCTTCATTGATGAATTTCATTAAGAGTAACATAGCAATTCTGCATGATATTTCTAATTTAAATTCTCTGAGTTTGAAAAGCAAGGAAAGGAAAATTTCCTGATGTTTATACTAACCATGTAGTATTCTCACTTTAAAATGTGTCAGGCTCTATAGGTATCTTCACTGCATTTCTTTGTGTTACACTTCAATATATAGTAATCCAGTAGTATACACAGAAGTCTTGGACATTAAGTTCTGGACTTTAGGTGATGTATTCAGTCATCCTCTTCCCAAGTAAAATTATAAACTGTTTGCATGCATGTGTGTGAGTGTTCAAGTGTGTGAAAATATGCTTGCTCTTAAACTCTGTTCTTGTGCATAGCTTACCATCCTATACCCCTGACCTGTACAACCCAAAACAAAATTTGTAAAATAATTTCTGAGGAGAAATTGATTTGCACAACTTATTTTTACTCTATTTAATCCATTGAATTCATTGCCTTGGAGTCCATTAGTCCAAGGAAATGATTCAATACTGTTCTGTATCACTTAATGATAGATAGAACCTGAGCAGCGAAATGTCACAAAGGGTTGTTCCCAGGATTTCAAATCTAATGGAGTTTTCCCATACATATTTTATGACTCCAGCTTTCTTCTAGGACATGATGATATCTGTAATTTTTATTCCATTCCTGCTTCATCATTAATGTCACTTTCAGAACAGACTTGTCTTCTCGTTTTACAGATTCACACATGGAAAGAAATTTAGCCCAGAATTGGCTACACTCAGAGTCCCACCTATGCTTGATTTAGACATTTGAGGTGATAGAATACACATTATAGTTAGTGAGATAAGGTGAGATCATGACTTTGAATCTATACTTTCATAGTTTAATAAGGTAAGACATTTATTTTGTATATCATAAATGTGACATTGGAAATTTGGAAACTAGAGTATACACTGTGAAAGACAGAATCGCAACATATTAAGCATTCATATATCTTAGTGCTTATTCCCTATACAAATTCTATCTTATTTGGAAAAATGGAATTTTTCAGATAGAAATTATCTTGGATTGTCTAGGTGGGCTAGTGCAATCACAAGAATTTTTACTATGGAAATACAGAATGCCAAAGCAAAGAAAATTATAATGCCAATATATTCAGTGGTTGGAGTGATTCACTTTGAAACTGGAGGAGGGTTCATGAGACAAAAATGGTGGACCTCCTGCAGAATTTGGAAAAGACTAGCAGATTCTTCATTAAACTTTTTTAAAAGAGTCTACACTAAGGGCCTGGAGGGAGCTCAGTCATTAAGAACAGTCGCTGCTCTTATGAAGGACTTTGCATTGGTTTCAGTACTCACACAGGGAAGCCCACAACAGCCTCTAACTCCAGTTTCATTGTGTCCTATGCACTCTCTGCGTTTTCATTTGTATCTTTATGCACATGCTGTGCAAACATATACTCAGGAACAGTTACACACATATGTGTGTGCATAAATATTTATTTCAAATAGAGTGTAAACTAACCAATAAATTATTTGACATTTCTAACTCCAGGATTATAACAATGGTTTTTGTAATTTTATGCCCCTAATATTGTGATAAGTTGTTAAATCAACAATGGAAAACTAATATTTTAATTCCTTTCCTAAATATCTGAAGATCAAGTTGTATATCTCAAGCATTGAACTAGTTATTGAACATATGACAGCAAATAAATAATTGAAAAGCCTTATCTTATGAGGTCACTATTACCCTGGAGCCCAAACCAAGCTCAATATAAAAGAAAAATAATGCACAGGTCTAAACCTTCATATACATAAATGCAAACAAAATGAGTAGCAAAATACAAGCAAATTGAATAAAATGAATTGTTAGCCATGCCCAAATAGCACTAGGAGGCAAGAATGTGTCAATAACACAAATCAACCAATGTGATTCATCATATTAAGCAAGCAAAACTCATATTTCTTTTTTCTTCCTTTTTCACATCTATTTACTTATTTATTATATTTTCGTTATGTAAAACCTTTTAAAAATTGAAATAAATTTGGATCATATTCTTCACCTCCTCAAGTTCTTTAAGATCTTCCCCTTCCTGCCCACCCAATTTTAAGTTCTTTCTCATAAAACAAACAAAAACCCAATTACAAAAAAACCCAAGAAAATAAAATTAAAACCATAAAACTGTAACAAAATAAATGCACACAAAAATTGTAGAGTCCATTATGAGTTGGAAAACTGCTGTACATGAGGTCTGTCCTGGATTGGATGATGTTCCAGAGTCACTCCACTGGAGAAAACTGATTTTTCCCCTTCCAGTTGGAATAAGTGACACTTCAGTTGTTAATCTTTACCCTAAAGGCTAGATTTCCATTCACTCATTCACTCATTCTTCTGAAATATTACAAAATAAAATATATTAAGTTAAAACAAAACTATCATTTCAGTTTGTTCAAAACAAACCAACAGAAGGAAAAGAGCCCAAGAGAAGGCACAAGAATCAAAAACTCACTTATTAGCACACACAGAAATCCCATAAAACACTAAACTGGAAGCCATAATATGTATTCTGAGGACCAGGTGCAGACACATGCTGCTTCAGTCTCTGTGAGTTCATATGAACTTTGCTTATGATGATGTAGAGGGTCTTGTTCTCTTGGTGTGCTCTATCCCCTTTGGGGCTTAAACACTTTCTGTCACCTGTTGTTGGGATTCCCTGAGCTGTGAGAAGAGGTATCTGATGGAGATATCCCCATTAGGACAGACAGCTGGCTTCAGGTCTTTATATTTGTTACTAAATGCTGCAGGAGGAAGTTTCTCTGATGGTAACTGAATAAAGCAATGACAAAATTAATCTTTCTGGGTCCAGAATACCTCAACCAGGATGATATTTTTCTATTTCCATCCATTAGAATGCAAATTTCATGATCTCATATTTGACAGCTAAGTAATACCCCATTGTACAAATATACTACATTTCCTTAACCATTCTTCTGTTGAGGGACATCTGGGTTGTTTCCAATTTCTGTTTGTTATGAATAAAGCCATAATGAACATGGTTAAGTAAGTGTTTCTGTGATAGGATGAATATGGGTATATGCCTAAGTGTGGTATCCAGGAACTTGAGGTAGGATGATTCCCATATTCCTGATGAACTGATACACTTATTTCCAAAGTGGCTGTATGGGTTTGCACTACCACCAGCACTGTATGAGTGTCCTCATCCTCGCCAGCATGATCTGACACTTGTTCTACTGGTCTTAGCCATTCTGACATGTGTAAGATGAAATCTCAAGGTAGCCAGATGGCTAAGGATGTTGATCATTTATTTCAGTATTTCTCAAGCACTTGAGTTTCCACTATTGGGAATTCTCTGTTTAGATTTGTAAACCATTTTTTAATTGGGTTATTTATTTTCTTGATATATAGTTTCTTAGGTTCTTTATATATTTTGGATATTATCCCTCTATTGAGTGTAGGGTTGGTAAAAATCTTTTCCCATTTTGGAGGCTGCCACTTGGTCCTAATGTTGATGTTCTTTGCCATTCTGAAGCTTCTCAGTTCAATAAGGTCCCATTTATTAATTATTGATCTTAGTATGTATGCTAACATTGTTCTATTCAGAAAGAACTTTCCTGTGCCTTATGAGTTCAAGGCTATTCCCTACTTGCTGTTCTATCAGGTTCAGTGTATCTGGTTTTATGTTGAACTCTTTGATACACTTTTGTTTGTTATTAATCAAATTTATTCATTTACTTTACATCTGGACCACCGTCTCCTTTCCTCTCTTCCCATTCCCTATCCCTTTTTCCTTTTCCTCCCAACCACTCCTCCTCTGTGCCCATTAAGAAAGGGTCAGGCCCCCCATGAATCTCTCAAATCATGACATATCAAGTTGAGGTAGGACTAAGCTCCTACCCTTGTATTAAGGCTGGGAAAGGCAACCCAATATGAGGAATACTGGCCCATTGAATCAACTAAGCAGTACTCATAGGGGCTCACAGAGACTGAAACAACCATCAAGGAGCCTGTAGGGGTCTGAGATTAGCCCTCTACATATATGCTATAGTTGTATAGCTTTGTATTCTTGCAAGACAATTAGCAGTGGGAGTGGGGGTTGTTGCTGATTCTTTTGCCTGCTCCTGGGACCCTTTGCCTTCTCCTGAGTTACCTTGTCCTGCCTTAATATGAGGGTAAATACTTCATCTTATTGTAACTTGCTATGCCATGTTCAGTTGATATCCCTGGGAAGCATGCACTTTTCTGAAGGGAAACAGAGGAGTGGAACTGGGGGATAAGAGAGGTGGGGAGGTAGGCGTTGGGAGGAGTGGAGGGAGGTAAATCTGTGGTCAGAGTATAATATATGAGTGAATAAAAAAAGATCATATGACAGTGTTATACAAAGTGGAAGCATGTAGGTTTTTCTTTTAGATGAGGAGCAAGTTAAAGAAATATATTATTATCATTTAAATGCAATCTAGTAGGTACTGGAATTCTTATATTTGGAATTCTTATTCAGAGCAAGTAAGCAAGAAAAAGAAATATTATGTAATTAAATGTAATTAAATATCAAAAGAAGATTTTGTTTTCTAATGACACTATGTGTGTGTGTATAATTTTAAAAAGTCTACCTAAAATTACTTCAAACTCACTAATATATGATGTTTGTAGTAGTGTGTTTTATTTCTGCCAGAAATAGTAAAATAAATATATTTTTTTGAAGTATTGGATCTGTTATAGTTTATGAAAAGATATTGGAACAATCTTAGTGACAACAGAGAATGCACATTCTATGCATTGTTCTCAGTACTTTTAATATATTATTTAAATTAGTACTCAAACTATCTATAAGTATGTAGTAGAAGAAAAAACATTATCTGTGGGGTAAAGTGGTGTGAAACTGAGGCAGACAAGGCCAGATCACAGAAGAGAAGATCTGGATTCAAATAAGTGAATGTATTACCTCTAGAACCTGAGATATAAATAGCCAGATTTTGAGCAACTGCCTAACTTGACATTGGAAATTTGCCCAGGTATTTGATGTATACATATAAATTTGACAAGTAAGTAATGAATATGGCAGAAAAGAGTAGTGGAGTTTACAGCGAGAAAAATCAAGTAGAATCAAGATTTCCCAAAATCTCCTGACTTGATATTCTTATAAATACTTTGTAAGTCTAATTTTACAATTATAGTTGTTATTCACTATTTATCTGTAGCATGTTAGGACTTAGTACATTTTTGCTGTTTATTTTGTTCAGCTTTTCCACTGTATTGGACAACTGTCACTATTTTATTCATGACACAGTCACCAGCTAGCATATTACCACTTGGCTTACATTTCTATAATAGCTTCTAAGGAAAAAACGATTTATATAGCTGCTTCTAAAATATGCCAAATGTTGTGTCAGTGGACTACATGGAAATGACGCCTGTGGCATATCCATTAACAGATCATTGGGTCTTCTTTCACCACTGACTGCCACCTCTGCAGTAGAACCACTATTTGCCGTGTTAGAGTATGGGATAAGCCATACTCCTTTTTATCTAGATATAGATATCAAATATAGAGTTTCAGTAAAACACTCTCTATAGATATATAGAGATTCATGTAACACCTATTGCAAAATAAGTTTCAGTTTAGCTTCTCCAGGATATGATCTTTGTCCTTTTGTATCTGGTGCAGTGTATAGTGAGCTGCTGCATGGACTAATGGGGGTATAAGGTCCTATTTACTAATTATTACTCTCTTACAAAGTAATGAACAGCCAGGCAGTGGTGACCCATGCCTTTAATCCCAGCATTTGGGAGACAGAGGGAGAAGGATCTCTGTGAGTTTGAGGCCAATCTGATACACAGAGAGAGTTCCAGGATAAGCTCCAAACCTATACAGAGGAACCCTACCTTGACACCCCACACACACACACAAAATAAAGAGAGAGAGAGAGAGAGAGAGAGAGAGAGAGAGAGAGAGAGAGAGAGAGAAGCAATTGTTAGGATAATGATAACTGATAACAGAAATAACATATATCAGAAACAAATGTCAACATTAGTTGTTGGATACAGATTATGTCTTATCATGCTTTTCTTGTTCCAACATCTTCCCTCAGTCTGCAACTGTATCCATAACAACTTATCACCCTTCTTACTAACAATTCTGGCCAGCTGTGGTTTCATTCTGATCTCTATTCCACTCTTCTATTCTGTTTTAGAGATGAGGAAACCCCTTATCTCAAGGGCTATAAATTGAGATTCTTACAAGACAAAAAACTACTTCCATAGAACCTATTTGTGATTATACAGAATATATTCATTCATGTCATCATTGATTAGTATCTGTATTCTTCATGAAAACAAAAGTCCACATGAACAATCATCTCTGCTTTTGATCAGGATTACATTAACTAGATGGCATGATTTAAGTGCACAAATTTGAATACATAAACATAATTAAAGTTTATTCAGTTTCAAGGGATATCTTATATATAATTCTAAATTTCATAAACATTTATGAAATTTATTAGATTTAGGTAAGTCTCAGTCAGGTAGGAACAAGGTGTTTTGTAGACAGATTTCTAAATGATCTTATTAAATATAAAACATGGAGCCAGAAATTTGGGTTAAAGCCTTAGAACAGAGTAAGCCACCAGTCAACCCTTTAGTCACCCTTACCTCACCAACTCTGCAGCTTCCAAATGCGAGTTACTCTCTGTTTACCTGGGCTCTGTATGCCTTGCTTTTCTGCCCTCTCATTGGTTCTCTTAGCCCAGCCACCTCACTTCCTCTTCCTACACAGCTCTGTCACTGACTGTCTGTATAGACCCCTAGGTCTCTATGGTAGGCTCTTTTCCCTAGTGTGGCCTTGTATACAGAGATCCTGTCTGCTAAGTGATAGGATTAAGGCTGTGTGCTACCACTGCCTGACTTCTTTCTTTACTTAAAATGGCTGGCCTTTTCCCTCTGATCTCCAGGCAAGCTTTATTTATTAATGCACAAACAAAATATCACCACATTTCAACACAAATAAAATATTACCCCAGTGTTTATGGTACTGGAGTAGATATGACATCAACCCAATTAAATATCAACATAAATACATTTCATTCAGTCAAGGTCACATAGGTACAAGCGGAAATCTTGGTTTGTTTGTTTGTTTGTTTGTTTTTTTGCTATATTATTTTCTTACAAAAAATGACTTTAAACAGTCTTAGAAATAGAAATTCATTTTTAATTGAATTATCACTTTGTCACATGTTTTATTTTTGTTCATGTTGTGGGAGTAATCTAATGACTCATTTAATATTTACTATGCACTTTGGGTAGCTTTCCAAAATCTCCAAGAATGTTATTTAAAGAAAACTTAAATTTAGTTTTCACTAAACTAGTTTTGAAAATAAAATTTCAGTCTTTTTTTCTTCTCATAGTTCTTTTTCCTGTATAAAGTGCATTTAAGTAAATAACTAAAATTGGTTTTAAAATGGTAAGAGAATCTTGAATTGCATTTACATATTTACTGCTCACATACTGCTGTGCTGGTAATGGCAAATGCAGAGTTTATTCAAATACTTGTCTTTGAAGCACATGTGTGAGGTCAAAGAATGTCCAGGTTGTTCTGAGCTCCTTAGCAAACAGAAAAAAACAAAAAAAAAAAAAAAAAACTCCACACAAATGAAAATTGGAGAAAGATTCCTAAATTACACTTGGAGTGTGTAATGCCAAATTATCCCTGGACATTTGTTATATGCAATCCAGCAGGCTGAGGTAGCTCATCAGTGTGATAGTTATAACTAAATATGAATACAAAAGGAGCTTGAAGAGAGGGTTGTTATGCAGACTCCTTTTATAGACAGGCCAAATCAATTAATATACACATTGAAAATGTTTGGAATTTGTGGATAACATTTTAACATTAGCATAGAGACAGAGACTAAAGTATATTTAATATGACATATACATAGAAGTTGATATTTAGCTGGCATCATTAAAAACCCCTCCTTGAGGCATTGTTTGCAGTTAATGCTCCGTAGTGGAGGCATGCCATTTGCCTTCAGTTCTGTTGACACTAGTCAGTAGCCCTTTCTCCAACCAACTTTCCACA